>NC_060122.1:832218153-832520653 GCF_021461395.2 Schistocerca americana | reverse complement strand
CACTGGGAGTCAAGCAGTCCCGTGTTCCCGTGGTTAGTATGAGCAGCTACGGAACGAGAGGTCCTAGGTTCAAGTCTTCCCTCGAGTGAAAAGTTTAATTTTTTATTTTCAGTTTATGTGACAAACTCTTATGTTTTCATCGCTTTTTTGGTAGTGATTATCACATCCACAAGAAAACCTAAATCGGGGAAAGTAGAAGAATCTTTTTACCCATTCGCCATGTGTACAAGTTAGGTGGGTCGACAACATATTCCTGTCATGTGACGCACATGCCGTCACCAGTGTCGTATAGAATATATCAGACGTGTTTTCCTGTGGAGGAATCGGTTGACCTATGACCTTGCGATCAAATGTTTTCGGTTCCCATTGGAGAGGCATGTCCTTTCGTCTACTAATCGCACGGTTTTGCGGTGCGGTCGCAAAACACAGACACTAAACTTATTACAGTGAACAGAGACGTCAATGAACGAACGGACAGATCATAACTTTGCGAAAATAAAGAAAGTAAACTTTTCACTCGAGGGAGTGCGGTCGCAAAACACACACACTAAACTTATTACAGTGAACAGAGACGTCAATGAACGAACGGACAGATCATAACTTTGCGAAAATAAAGGAAGTAAAACGTTCAGTCGGGGGAAGACTTGAACCAAGGACCTCTCGCTCCGTAGCAACTCACGCTTACCACGGGACCACAACGCTGCTCAGCTCAGATTCTCCTGAATGTTGCTTATGTTGCGCATGGACTACTCAGTTTGTATATTTTACTAATTTTTTTCATAGTTCCATACAAGTTCTTCCTGTTTTCTCGATTGATATGTGTTCAGTTTTTCAAGGCCTATCCACTGTGCCAACTTATAACTAAATCTGAAGGGGGTGCGATGGGGAGCTTCCCTTGTTAGATGCAGAATTTGGATAATGTTGCTCCCACTTACTTTGAGCGATTTTACTGACATGTTAATCATCTGTATATGTAACCATGTATACGGTCGAGTCACATTAACGTGACCGCAACGCCAATGTGCAACAACCACTCACGGAGGGCAGGTGGTAGAGCTAAGAGTGGAAGCCATACAAAGCGTGTCGCCGGGATGCGGAAAACAGTGCAGTCATTGTCGCAATGTGGAAACGGACCGATTTTTCTAATGTCCAAAATGAATCTGATCGTTGCGTTTCAGGCGAAGGATCGAAGGATATCCTAAACGGCTAGGTTTTAAAACTATTCGAGTGCCGCCGTGGTTGAAGTAAACTGCTCGTAGCAATATGGCGCTATCCAAAACAGGTGCCAGTCAACTGTGGTGGACCACGGGCCGAACATCACACGGGTGAACGACGACTACGGAAATGTGTCCAGGAGGAGTACAGGTGGTGAGCAACAGACGGCTCAGGTGGGCAGTGTCTCCCCAGCGACCGTTCAGCGAACGCTGCTGCATAAGGGCCACCGCAGCAGCCCCCTGGCTCACGCTCCAATGCTGACAGCCGTTCATCGGCGACGAAGGCTGGACTTTGCACGCCAGTACCACAACTGGAGGTGCGCTGATCGGCGACAGGTCGTGTTTTCGTATGAATCACGCTTTAGGCTCCATCTGATAGCTGGCCACTGGCGTGTACGGCGTGAAACGTCTGAAAACAGAGGGGTCCAGGCCGGAGAACGAAGCGGAAGGTTTTCGTGGCATTTCGTGAGTAATCTCCTCATTATGGAAGCACAACGGATCAACACATCTACCACTCAGAATCGTACCTACCCCTACATGTAGTTTGTTTTTCCTGAACACGATGGCATCTACCAAAACGTGTCACACAGTTCCTAATGTACGTCCGTGGTTCGAAGAGCACCGGGGTGAGTTAACCGTGTTCCCCAGGCGACAGCACTCCCAGGACCGAAACCCAACGAGAATCTGTGGGACCACCGCGATCGGGCTGTTCGCGCGATGGAACCTCAGCAGAGAAACCTGGCGCAGCTGGCCGCGGCGCTGGAGTAGGCGCGGCTCCACACCGCTGTCGCTACCTTCCACGACCTCTCCCCGCACGCCACGCAGCAGGTCGCACTGCAAAATGTGGATATTTACAGTTTCGACAAGAGGTCACAATAATGTGGCTGGGCAGTATAACAGATTTCATGCCAAGTAGACGCTTATTTGATGCCACTTTCATCATCCTGTAATATTAGTCTTCGGCAGTGTATCAGAGGTTGAGGTGCAGTTTTATTTTATCTTTCAAGTTCAGGTAACATAATATGATCATCACCTGTTTCGACTTGTTGTTGTAGTTGTGGTCTTCAGTTCAGAGACTGGTTAGATGCAGCTCTCCATGCTACTCTATCCGGTGCAAGCTTCTTCATCTCCCAGTACCTACTGCAACCCACATCCTTCTGAATATGTTTATCGTATTCATCTCTTGGTTTCCCTCTATGATTTTACCCTCCACGCTGCCCTCCAATACTAAATTGGTGATCCCTTGATGCCTCATAATATGCCCTCCCAACCGATGCCTTCCTCTACTCAAGTTGTGCCACAAACACCTCTTCTCCCCAATCCTATTCAGTACCTCCTCGTTAGTTATGTGATCTACCCATCTAATCTTCAGCACTCTTCTGTAGCATCACATTTCGAAATCTTCAATTCTCTTCTTGTACAAACTATTAATCCTCCATGTTTCACTTCCGTACATGCCTACACTCCATACAAATACTTTCACAAACGACTTCCGGACACTTAAATCTATACTCGATGTCAACAAATTTCTCTTCTTCAGAAACGCTTTCCTTGCCATAGCCAGTCGACATTTTATATCCTCTCTACTTCGACCATCATCAGTTATTCTGCTCCCCAAATAGCAAAACTAATTTACTACTTTAAGCGTCTGATTTCCTAATCTAATTCCCGCAGCATCACCCGATTTGATTCGACTACATTCCATTGTCCTCGTTTTGCTTTTGTTGATGTTCATCTTATATCCTCCTTTCAAGACACTGTCCATTCCGTTCAACTGCTCTTCCAAGTCGTTTGCTGTTTCTGACAGAACTACAATGGATTTTAATACCGACTCCGAACTTTTCTTTTGTTTCCTTTACTACTTGCTCAATATACAGATTGCATAGCATCGGGGAGAGGCTACAACCCTGTCTTACACCCTTCCCAACCACTGCTTCCCTTTCCTCTCCCTCGACTCTTATAACTGCCATTTGGTTTCTGTATAAATTGCAAATAGCCTTTCGCTCCCCGTATTTTACCCCTGCCACCTTCAGAATTTGATAGAGAGAATTCCAGTCAACATTGTCAAAAGCTTTCTCTTAGTCTACAAATGCTAGAAACGTAGGTTTGCCTTAATCTTTCTTCTAAGATAAGTCGTAGGGTCAGTATTGCCTCACGTGTTCCAACATTTCTACGGAATCCAAACTGATCTTCCCCGAGGATGACTTGATAATATGTAGAAAGCACTGATGATATCATTTGAGTTACCAGAAACTGAAGTATATATAGAAAAAACACTAATTGTCCGTTCGTCGACCACTGTTCTTATTATGTCAAACAGATCGGTTTAGGGCAGTGTCATTCAACTTCAGATCATCTCTCGTCGTAACTGGTCATTATCAGTTTCACTTAAAATGCTTCAAATGGCTCTGAGCACTATGGGACTCAACATCTGAGGTCATCAGTCCCCTAGAACTTACAACTACTTAAACCTAACTAACCTAAAGACATCACACACATCCAAGCCCGAGGCAGGATTCGAACCTGCAACCGTAGCGGTCGCGCGTTTCCAGACTGTAGCGCCTAGAACCGCTCCGCCACAACGGCCGGCTCAGTTTCACTGTGACAATTACTGTTCAACTATGAAAATGGTCAACAGATGGATGACAATGCCTGAACCCGGTCTGTTTGTGATAATAAATCAGCAATCGAAAAAAGGTAAATAAGTGTACCCATACAAATATTATAAAAAGGGATGTCTGTCTACGTGGTCCGCAGCTCGTGGTCTCGCGGTAGCGTTCTCGCTTCCTGAGCACCGGGTCCCGGGTTCGATTCCCGACGGGGCAAGGGGTTTTCACCTGCCTCGAGATGGCTAGGTCTTGTGTCTTCCTCATCATCATCATTCATCCCCATTACGGTCGGAGGAAGGCAATGGCAAACAACCTCCTCTAGGACCTTGCCTTGTACGGCGGTGCTGATCTCCCGCATCGTCCCCTACGCTCTGTCCAGGAGTATGGGATCTCATCATCATCATCATGTCTACATGTATGTTACACCTCGCCTCCTCAAGTTCTGGATGAATTTCAAGAAAACTTAGTACACTTGAAACTTCCTGGCAGATTAAAACTGTGTGCCCGACCGAGACTCGAACTCGGGACCTTTGCCTTTGGCGGGCAAGTGCTCTAGCATCTGAGCTACCCAAGCACGACTCACGCCCGGTACCCACAGCTTTACTTCTGCCAGTATCTCGTCTCCTACCTTCCAAACTTTACAGAAGCTCTCCTTTCGCAGGAGAGCTTCTGTAAAGTTTGGAAGGTAGGAGACGAGATACTGGCAGAAGTAAAGCTGTGGGTACCGGGCGTGAGTCGTGCTTGGGTAGCTCAGATGGTAGAGCACTTGCCCGCCAAAGGCAAAGGTCCCGAGTTCGAGTCTCGGTCGGGCACACAGTTTTAATCTGCCAGGAAGTTTCATATCAGCGCACACTCCGCTGCAGAGTGAAAATCTCATTCTTAGTACACTTGTCCTTTACCCTCAGGCAACAATTTCTGTGGGGGTAAGAATACATACATATCAGAGTTCAGGAGATATGACGTCAGAAACACTGAGATGCTTGAAAACCTACCACATCATGCATGAGGTTTTAATTTATTACTTCTGTGCTACTAACTCTATTTGCAATTAATTTCGCAAACAGTATCCACATATACCATAAGAGTACCTACAGTATTACATCATGGTACCAGCCATAGTTCATTAGATATAACGTCATAAACACTGACATGCTTGAAAACCTATTGCATTGTTAACGATATTTAAATTTATTACTACTTTGCTTCTGACTCTATCCGCTACACATTCTGCAAGCATATGCCGCTGAGTGTACCTAGAGAAATAGATCACTGTACGACGCATATTTCAAGAGATATGACGTCATAAAGACTGTAAAGCGTGAAAAATGTGGCATCATGCATGAAGTTTTATTGCGTTTATTCGTTACTACTAAGTCGCTCCTACAGTCGAGTTGACTAAAGAAAATCACTGTTACCTGGCAGCGCTTTTGACAGCTTTTAACTGCGAAGCATTAACCTCTGTAGGCGAAAACAACAGCTGTCTAAAGAGCTATGGAGAGGCGTTGTCATAGAGACGTTTCCGAAATCGGGTTGTAGACATGCGAAGCAGCTGTGTCCAGCGTGCAGAAAATGTCCAGGATCTTTGTAAAACTGTTTCATAATTTCAAACGTATCTTCACGATTACACGGAAATGAATCTTTTTCGAAATGACGCTACAAACACACTCCATCTTTTGTTTTCGTTTCTAATATACATATCACCTCGGTTCCGAGAGTTCCGGAACCTGTACAGAAAATTGGAATTTAGAGATCAACATAAACATCACTTTTACCCTTTTTATTGCTCATGAAAACCACACATTGCATGCTGTACTACCATACAGCGAGACCTTCAGAGGTGGTAGTCCAGATTGCTGTACACACCGGTACTTCTAATAACCAGTAGCACGTCCTCTTGCATTGATGCATTCCTGTATTCGTCGTGGCATACTATCCACAAGTTCATCAAGGCAATCTCGGTCCACATTGTCCCACTCCTCAACGGCGATTCCGCGTAGATCCCTCAGAGTGGTTGGTGGTTCACATCGTCCATAAACAGACCTTTTCAATCTATCCCAGACATGTTCGACAGGGTTCGTGTCTGGAGAACATGCTGGCCACTCTAGTCCAGCGATGTCGTTATCCTGAAGGAAGTCATTCACAAGATGTGCACGATGGGGGCGCTAATTGTCGTCCATGAAGACAAATGCCTCGCCAATATGCTGCCGATATGGTTGCACTATCGGTTGGAGGATGGCATTCACCTATCGTACAGCGGTTACGGCGCCTCCCATGACCACCAGTGGCGTGCGTCGGCCCCACTTAAAGCTACCCCAAAACAGCAGGGAACATTCACCTTGCTGCACCCGCTCGTCTTAGGTGTTCAGCCTGACCGGGTTGCCTCCAAACACTTCTCCGACGATTGTCTGGCTGAAGGCATATGAGGCACTCATCGGTGAAGAGAACATGATGCCAACCCTAAGAGGTCCGTTTGGCATGTCGTTGGGCCCATTTGTACCGCACTGCATGGTGTTTAGTGGTTGCATAGATGGACCTCGCCAGGGTCATCGGGAGCGAAGTTGAGCATCATGCAGCCTATTGCGCAAAGTTTGAGTCGTAACCCGACATCCTGTGGTTGCCCGAAAAGCATTATTCGGCATGGTGGCGTTGTTGTCAGGGTTCCTCCGAGCCATAATCGGTAGTTAGCGGTCATCCACCGCAGTAGTAGCCCTTGGACGGCTTGAGCGAGGCATGTCATCGACAGGTCGTGTCTCTCTACATCTCCTCCATGTCCGAACAACGTCGCTTCGGTTCACTCCGAGACACCTGCACGCTTCCCTTGTTGAGAGCCCTTTCTGGCACAAAGTAACAATGCCGACGCAATCGAACCACGGTATTGATCGTCTAGGCATGGTTGAACTACAGACAACACGAGCTGTGCACCTCCTTCCTGGTAGAATGACTGGAACTGATCGGCTGTCTCGCACCCCCCGCCCCCCCCCCCCCTCCGTCTATTAGACGCTGCTCCATCATGGTTGTTTACATCTTTGGACGTATTTAGTGCCATGTCTGAACAAAAGCTTCAAATGGCTCTGAGCGCTGTGAGACTTAACATCTGAGGTCATCAGTCCCCTAGAACTTAGAACTACTTAAACCTAACCAACCTAAGGACATCACACACATGCATGCCCGAGGCAGGATGCTTTCCTGCGACCGTAGTGGTCGCGCGGTTCCAGACTGAAGCGCCTAGAACTGCTCGGCCACTCCTGCCAGCCATCTCTGAACAGTCATTGTCTCTGATACAACATCCACACTCAACGTCTATTTTCAGGAGTTCTGGGAACCGGAGTGATGCGAAACTTTTTTTGATGTGTGTATCCGTGCAAAGTCGAAATTGTCAGGTAGTTTTCTACAAGTACGCGTAACATCCTATCGACAAGTATGTCCACCTTTGATGAAATATGTGTTTAAAAAATATATATGCCTAGTCTTTGGAGTTAGCAATGTATAGTGTGAATGCTCAATGTGCAAAATTCGCTTAATAAACACGGTACGTTTATAAATCATGTCTTGTTTGTTTCCGTGTTTGTGCAGTGTTGTGCTGTCTCCAGGAGTGACGGGCGCTGGTGGCCACGAGAAGCTGGACCTGTCCGGCCCTGGAGGCGGCGACGGCGGAGGCGGCGGGAGCGGCAGCAACGGAGCCGTGGGCGGCGGGGGCGGCGGCGGCGGCGGGGGCGGCAGCTACCTGTCGCTGGGCTTCGCCGGCTACGGGGCGCCGCACCCGCAGAGCCACCAGCCGCACGTCCACCCCCCGGCGCAGCCGCTCTTCCTGCCGCCGCAGGGCCTCAACCCCATCGACAGGCTGTACTCGATGCACACGTCCTACTTCTGCGGCGAGGAGGCCGCCATGGCCGAGCAGTAGCCGCCGCCGACCGCTCAGCGGAGCCCTGGGGCTGTCTTCACGACCTGTGCCGACGTGTCAAGGCGTGCACATCGCGGGACAAGTGGCTCAGTGTTAGTCTGGAGGACAGTCGAGTGAGACACACACACACACTCAACAGTACGTAGCACGCTGTTAAACACGGTGCCAAACAAATACGTGGCCGTGCTATTCGGCAAAGTCTTTGAATTGTTTGTCGGTATTGACGATTCTTGACGAACTACAGTTGTTATAGTCATTTTTACCACACACTCTTGAATCTACAGTGGTGCTGAACCGCTCATCTCCGACACTCCCCTACACCGAGCTTGTTCCATTACCTTCTTGGTAGGCAGGCTCTAACTTCGCTACCTCATGCAGATAATCTTCTAAGCAAGTAGATGCAGTTCACAGAGTAACAGTCAGTGGTCTCCCATGCATCGCACTTCCTCCAGCTTCATTTTCAACTACGTAGAACGGTTTGAGAAGCTGTTCGACTGTCACCTTCTGAACCTACGTTCAGCAACCAACAAGTAACATAGAAGCTTACAGTCGTAGCGGCTCTTGCTCGACGGTTACTGTTTGTTAAAATACACAGCATAAACAGGTATTACTGAGCTTGCTACCTGTCACAGTTCTTTTTTATCTAGCTTCAATTACATGACTTCTCCGGCATCTTTCGAGGAGTGGCCTCATAGTTAACAACATTGTTCTTTTTAATTTTTTGGCCCACACTGGCAAGTAAATTTTTTGTTAGGATTTCTATAATTCGGATTCTGTACTACCTCCCTATCTTCTCCCTCTTTACTACAGCACGTAACTCGTATATCTCTTATACGGAGAACGATAAAAATTTGTCATAGACCGTACACAATACTGTGTCGGCTCGCGTCATACTTTATCAACAGAGGGTCACTAAATTTTCCTTCGCAGAAAAAGCCCTTGAACCTCTTTGATGCTCTCATCCTGTCGAAAGCGGGTTTTCGGTGGTATGGATCCCCGCTAGGAGCTACACCCAACTAAATCCAAGACACATTCAATAAAAATATTGTTTTCTATCGAACCTTGGATGACGTTTCTGTTTATGGCTTCTTAGTTCACTCTTAGCTTTATACATATTTATGAATGTCGATCTTTTACTTGTTAGCCTTTTACTTGTTTATGCAATTTTTGTCTAGAGAATGTACTACTATAGGTAAATCTATAATCTCCATGACGAACAATTGCGTTTGTTTTCGTTTAGACAATCGCATTTCCTTCGACTATAATTTCAACATTCTGCTTGTGGCACGTCTGTTGCGTATAATAACTCAGCCATTTTTCAAAATCCCAATTCCGTCGTTCGTGAATGTTCTGAAGTGAATAATATCACTTAGGACACAGATCAACCCGTTTTTGAGAACATTCCGCTTATCTTGTCATGACGAACACATTATGGTTGTATTCAAACAATCTGTTTAAGAGAAATTGTCGATGTGTGGAACAAAACGACCTCTTACGGAGAATTATTTTCCGTAGACCTCGTCTCTTAACATAAAAATTGCATCTATCTTCCCGGGGTTACTTGCAGTAAAAAGTCTGAATTGTACCGAATACTTCTGTTCCGTCAGTTCTGCATTGTTTGATAATGATAAACATGTCACGGGAAATTACGCTTGTGTAGTTGCTTGATTGATAGGGGATTTTCTCACCATTACGACGTTCGAGGCCACAGCTGCATTCAAATGCCATTTCCCCAAGGAAATTTATTGTAATTTGTTACGTTACCTCCATTCAGATACAATTCATAGCACATATCGTCAGTACTCAGAATCATTCAAACTACTGTCAACATGACTTGTAACAACAAAATTTCTCTATTGGATACCTTCTCAGACTTTAGATCTTTTGACATCCAGCTCATTGCTTCTCTCATTCTTGTGAACGAACCATGTAAAACAGCCACCCTGGCACAATTTCGACATATCTGCGTTTGACATTTTTGGGTACTGTCATTCATAACACTGATACTCGACAATCAGTGGGTGATCGATCGCTGTTCCATTTGTATCGTCTTTGGAGTTTGGTGTATAGCTCAGACTTTGTATCTGCTATATAATTTAATTACGTGGTACTAAACAACACAAGTCATACTTTGAAACAGTGACAACTGTGATGTTATTACGAAAAACTGGTGCATGTGCTGAAGAACGACTTCAGAAGACGCAAGCAACGTTTATGAATAAAAATTTACAGTTTAATTCTGCTAGTAAGCTGTAAGCGCCTCGTTTGAGGATTTTGTCAGTTTAAGCTACGTTATGCTCTATACTGTAAGTGAGACATGCAATAAGATGGAGTAATGAGACGAAACCGGACGTGTTTCCGATATTCTATTTCCTCCTACCAGTCTAACTCTGCTATTCACAGAACAGAAGAAGCTGTAATGTTGCAACTCCGCTAGAGATACTACAACAACTGCAGATCTCTTCATTCACACCTGCGACTTACCTGTAGAAAGGTAGGTACATAAGATCAAGTATCAAAGGTACAGAGTGCTTTCGTTCATATGGAATGAATCGTAGTCATTAAGGACATTCTGGTACTACACTCCTGGAAATGGAAAAAAGAACACATTGACACCGGTGTGTCAGACCCACCATACTTGCTCCGGACACTGCGAGAGGACTGTACAAGCAATGATCACACGCACGGCACAGCGGACACACCAGGAACCGCGGTGTTGGCCGTCGAATGGCGCTAGCTGCGCAGCATTTGTGCACCGCCGCCGTCAGTGTCAGCCAGTTTGCCGTGGCATACGGAGGTCCATCGCAGTCTTTAACACTGGGAGCATGCCGCGACAGTGTGGACGTGAACTGTATGTGCAGTTGACGGACTTTGAGCGAGGGCGTATAGTGGGCATGCGGGAGGCCGGGTGGACGTACCGCCGAATTGCTCAACACGTGGGGCGTGAGGTCTCCACAGTACATCGATGTTGTCGCCAGTGGTCGGCGAAAGGTGCACGTGCCCGTCGACCTGGGACCGGACCGCAGCGACGCACGGATGCACGCCAAGACCGTAGGATCCTACGCAGTGCCGTAAGGGACCGCACCGCCACTTCCCAGCAAATTAGGGACACTGTTGCTCCTGGGGTATCGGCGAGGACCATTCGCAACCGTCTCCATGAAGCTGGGCTACGGTCCCGCACACCGTTAGGCCGTCTTCCGCTCACGCCCCAACATCGTGCAGCCCGCCTCCAGTGGTGTCGCGACAGGCGTGAATGGAGGGACGAATGGAGACGTGTCGTCTTCAGCGATGAGAGTCGTTTCTGCCTTGGTGCCAATGATGGTCGTATGCGTGTTTGGCGCCGTGCAGGTGAGCGCCACAATCAGGACTGCATACGACCGAGGCACACAGGGCCAACACCCGGCATCATGGTGTCGGGAGCGATCTCCTACACTGGCCGTACACCACTGGTGATCGTCGAGGGGACACTGAATAGTGCACGGTACATCCAAACCGTCATCGAACCCATCGTTCTACCATTCCTAGACCGGCAAGGGAACTTGCTGTTCCAACAGGACAATGCACGTCCGCATGTATCCCGTGCCACCCAACGTGCTCTAGAAGGTGTAAGTCAACTACCCTGGCCAGCAAGATCTCCGGATCTGTCCCCCATTGAGCATGTTTGGGACTGGATGAAGCGTCGTCTCACGCGGTCTGCACGTCCAGCACGAACGCTGGTCCAACTGAGGCGCCAGGTGGAAATGGCATGGCAAGCCGTTCCACAGGACTACATCCAGCATCTCTACGATCGTCTCCATGGGAGAATAGCAGCCTGCATTGCTGCGAAAGGTGGATATACACTGTACTAGTGCTGACAGTGTGCTTGCTCTGTTGCCTGTGTCTATGTGCCTGTGGTTCTGTCAGTGTGATCATGTGATGTATCTGACCCCAGGAATGTGTCAATAAAGTTTCCCCTTCCTGGGACAATGAATTCACGGTGTTCTTATTTCAATTTCCAGGAGTGTATATGAGGATTCCTTCAAGAAAAATAACAACCTGCCACTCTTCTGCAAGAGCAACAGAAATCTACAAAGCAACAGTTAAGAAAAGTCTCTGAGAAGCATTGTCGAAGATACACCTATATGTGAAAATTGTCTAGATAATGTAATGTACTTCATAAGTATTGCGGTTCGTTTAAATTGTTTTGACTATTTGCAACATCTACATCATTACTTTGCAACTGACACTTACGTGTTTGACAGTGGCTCCATACTTCCTATTTCTTGACCTTCCAGTATCGAGTAGAACGTAGGAAAAAGAACACCTGCAGCATTTCGTGGAAACTCTGATTTCTCTTATTTTATTTATGATGATCACTTCTCTTTATGTAGGGGCTGTCAACAAAATATTTCCGCATCCGGAGGAGAAAGTTGGAGATTGAAATTTCCTGAAAAGATGTCGCCGCAACCAAGAACTGGTTTCTTATAATGATTGCCACTCCAGCTCGCGTATCTTATTCGTGGCAGAATACGAACTCCCTGTCTGTTTTTGATGCCCGCAGCCAATCCCTTCTGGAAATGATCCATACCAAGCAGCAATACTCCAGGACAAACGTACTTCATTCAGTATACCTGCTCTGTCAGTTAAAACGCATCCTTCCCCAAAATGTATTCTGTGTGATGGTTGCAGTTTAAGTCATTCGTAATGGTAATCCCGAGGTATTTAGTTGAACTGACAGTCTTTATGTTTGTATTAATTTATCGCGTAACCGAAATTTAACTGATTCGTTTTAGTACTCATTGGTGGGGGGGGGGCTCACACTTTTCTTGAGTCAATTGCCACTTATCACATCATTCAGACATCTTTCATAAATCATCCATGATATTTCCGCCCCCCCCCCTCCCCCCGCTATGTCGCGGTAACACAAAACGAAATTCACTTCGTCGACTTCTTCGATGTCTTCTGTCAACCCAATCTGATAAGCATCCCACACTGCGTAGTAATATTCCACGGAAGGACGGACAGGCTTATTGAAGGCAGTTTTCTTAGTAGATCTGTTGATTTTCTAAGTGTTCTGCGATTAAAACACAGTCTTTGGTTCGTCTTCCCCACACTACTTTCTACGCCATATTTCCAATTCAAGGTGTTTTAAATTACATCACCAGTTTTTTTAGTTGAATCGACTACCTTTAAATTAATGTTAATTATTGTGCAATCGAAAGTTAATGAAATTTAAAATTTTTATAAGGAACCCACATTTGGAAATATACTGTCTGGATGTAGAGTACAAGGGTGAACAAAACGTTTCCGTTTGAGGGTGTTGCTGCAGTGCGTACGAGTTTGCAATGTAGCGCGACTCCGATGTGGGTATATAAGCACCAACATATAGGGAAGGAACAAGAGTGGCTTTCGCGTCTTTCTGACGTGCGTACAGTAAATGCGGAAACGTGAACTACAGCGACGTTATTACCAGAATAATGCTTCCAGACAGGATCAACGTGCTGTTACTCTTTTCTTGGCTGCCGAAGGACAAACGCCGGTAGACATCCGTCGGAGTATGAGGAATGAGTATGGGGCAACATGTCTGCTGAAAACCGCCATTGTGGAATTGTGCGCCAAGTTCCTTGCTGGTCGCGATTCGACATAAGACGACGGCAGATCTAGGAGGGAGGGAGAAGTTAACGCTAACTCAGCTGGGAGACACTTGTGTACCCGACCTACAGTCTTGATCCATTCTCATGCGATTATGAGGCCTTCCGTCCCTGAAAAAAGGCCCTGAAGGGTGGAAGATTCCTGTCGGACGACGATGTGGTGGACTTTTTCTGACAACAGGACACATTGTTTAACCAAACGTGTATCTTCATCCCTGTGCGTCGGCGGGGAGATTTCCTCAACGCTCACGGTGATTTTGCCTAATTGGCATGCCGATTCGGGACTGTACGGCCTCCGAATTGAAACTGTTTGATCGCCACTTATGTGTCTGAAGATTGGGTCATTTGCAAATCTCCTAATTCGCAGTAAAGAAAAAGCAGAGTCAATGAGTTGTGACCTGTATTCTCTATAGGAGCCCATGGCTTGGGGACTGTTTCGAATAGTCGTCGCCGGGTTCTATTTTACGTGACGAAGGACGCCATTGTCAAAGCCGAGAGTGCGGCGCGTCCGTGGAGGCCGTAGTAAACCCTCTTGTTGTGAACTTCCTAACTTCTCGCAGCCGTTGTTGCAGTCGGACGAAAATGGTAAGTGATGTCATAACTACGAGAGGGACTGACGACAGTGGCCAGTTTTCAGTTCGTGTATTCACACTGAAGCGGGAGGTTTGAAAGTGATCCGATCTTCGAAACTATTTTGCATTCAAAATATACATTTCCAGATATGGGTACCTTATCGAAACTTTATGTGCAAGTATCCCTCTACAGCTGCTAGAAGCCTTTAATAGACAATGTGAAATACTCTGCATAAATTAAGAAGACTAGAAGGCCTGTAACATGTCCATGGAAAAATCAAATGTTACTTCGGGAAGTTCGGGTTCACTACATCACTTCGCATCATTCCACACTTTTACCCAGATTGTTGCTCTTGTTGTTACTCAATCATCAGGAGATTATTTTTTACTTAGGTACCAGCACTTCCAATTCCTTAAGTGATTTCCTCGCATGTGGAGCACAGTTCCTTTTTTTTTTTTTTTTTTTTTCAAAAGTTTGTCGTCAGCGATATTTCTGGAGTACTTCTTTTAAGAGGTGCATATTGCCTGGGCTGTCGCGATGGTTTGTGAAAGTGTATTTGTTTTGAATCTTCCTGGCAGATTAAAACTGTGTGCCGGACCGAGACTCGAATTCGGGACCTTTGCCTTTCGCGGGCAAGTGCTCTCCAACTGAGCTACCCAAGCACGACTCACGCCCCGTCCTCACAGCTTTACTTCTGCCAGTACCTCGTCTCCTACCTTCCAAACTTTACAGAACCTCTCCTGCGAACCTTGCAGAACTAGCACTCCTGAAAGAAAGGATATTGCGGAGACATGGCTTAGCCACAGCCTGGGGGATGTTTCCAGAATGAAAGGCAAAGGTCCCGAGTTCGAGTCTCGGTCCGGCACACAGTTTTAATCTGCCAGGAAGTTTCGTATCAGCGCACACTCCACTGCAGAGTGAAAATCTCAATCTGTATTCTGAAAATCTCATTCTGTGTTTGTTTTGTTCCTGTTTGCGGTGTTTTTCATGTTATTACAACATTATCATTGGATGGAGATGAGTGTATAGTAAATATAGTACCTGTAACTTTTCTGTGCACAGTGATGTTGTTGTGGCCGCATAAAAACCATCACAAACGCAAGAAAATCACACACATTGAGAGAAACTAAGTAAAATTGAACATCTTTAATGGAGTAATCATCATAGTATCAGCTGTTTCCAGAGAAATTTGGAGAAAAATGAATGACTGCCGATGGAGATTAAGTTACTGGTTGATTGTCTTATTTTATTTTTTTATATTTTATACGACACAAGCCCAGGAGATTTCATAACAGTTTCCCTTCGCCAAAACCTGTGTAAAGAGTATACTTGTTCTACGGAAGGCAGACAGCGACGTGAACAACCAATAGTGGCGCTAAGTTTTCGTGTAATAACATCAAAATATGTACGTATTACACTGAGAAATATGAAACAATAATTCACACAAAACTACATTGTCAAATTATGTGCTTATCTGATCTTAATACAATAGTAGAAGTTCGGTAGAATTATGACTCCTCTGTTTCTGATGAATTCTTGTAGACGTCTGAAACAATATCGACAATCAAATATTTGTCCTCATAAGTGATCATGGTACAAAGGGTGAAACTCGGAAAAATTCCATGCTTTTTTGTTTTTATCAGTCTATTTCTGTAATTGCTTATTTTCTCATACCACATATATAGCCTAATGCCAGATAAATAGAAATGTACATCCTTGAAGTCAGTTGTCATATCTGCGAACATTTGAGAATTATTCTAGCTTCGTTATCCACATTGTGAATAATCCTAGCCATTGTGTCAAGCTTCATAGCTGCGCTGATGAGGTATCATGATTAAACACCACACACACACAGTGAGTACTTAGTAACTCTTTTTCTTTATTTTGTCCACGACCTCTTTTGGGGCCGTATGTCCAACTTCAGGAGGCTCATGCCGTTAACAACATGTCTGCTACTGGAGTGATGAATTGTATTGCCGTCTTTTGGTTTCGTGGATATTTTGAAAAAAAAAAAAAAAAAAACAGCCTGCAGTTTCTACTAGCACAGTCACTTATTTTGTATGCCATATTATGAATGCTTCACAACCTTTGTTTCACCCAAACCACAGTATCAGATACGTACTTCACACAAAATACTAATTTAGTTTATAGCCAAGTTTCTATTATGCAAAAACTTATTACAACTTTTCTTAAAAAAAAAGTGCCACCTAAAGATGGTGTCACCAACAGAACATCAGACTTGAAAACTTGTTAATATCACGCATCGTGTGAGACACATAATCCTAGACATCGGAAAAAAAACGCATGGCTGTCGAATCCAAGGTAATGCCTGAATAAGGTTAACCCAACACTCTGGGTAAATACCTATCACTATGAACAATTCGTTAAACCTTACTTACGGGAAAGTCGGCACATTTTACCTGGGGATAATGGCCAGGAATTTGATAAACCCTACAAGGAACAGATATGTCTATGGGTGCACAACAGTTATTTCATCGTCACCATATTAAACATAGCCACGAAATAACAAATTTTCAACAGGATTTGAGAGTCATCACGGCGAATAACCAAAGCAAGAAGTACCTGTCGATACAAAGAAAAGTCCGGAACCGCGCTGCTGCTACGGTAGCAGGTTCGAATCCTGCCTCGGGCATGGATGTGTGTGATGTACTTACGTTAGTTAGGTTTAAGTAGTTCTGAGTCTAGGGGACTGACGACCTCAGATATTAAGTCCCATAGGCTTAGAGCCATTTTTTTATACAAAGAAATTAAGACAGGTATGTAGTGAAGGATATGTTCAAATCCAAATCCCTTCTCCCTCTTCCCCTCCTCCCCCCGGACACGCACGTATATATACAAACTGAAGAGCCAAAGAAACTTGTACACTTGCCTAATATCGTATAGGGCCTCCGCAAGCATGCAGAAGTGCCGCAACACGACGTGACGTGGACACGACTAATGTCTGAAGTAGTGCTGGAGGGAACTGACACCATGAATCCTGCAGAGCTGTTCATACATCCGAAGAGTACGAGGGGATGGAGACCTCTTTTGAACAGCACGTTGCAAGGCATTCCAGATATGCTCAATAATGATCATGTCTGTGGAGTTTGGTGGCCAGTGGAAGTGTTGAAAGTCGGAAGAGTGTTCCTGGAACGACTCTAGCAATTCTAGACGTGTAGGGTGTAGCATTGTCCTGTTGGAATTGTCCAAGTCCGTCGGAATGCACAATGGACGTGAATGGATGCAGGCGATCAGACAGGATGCCACCGTACGTGTCACACGTCAGATACTTATCTAGACGTATCAGAGGTCCCATGTTACCCCAACTGCACATGCCTCACACCACTACAGAGCCTCTACCAGCTTGAACAGTCTCCTGCTCACTTGCAGTGTTCATGGATTCAACAGGTTGTCTCCATACCCGTACAAATCCATCCGCTCGATACAATTTGAAACGAGACTCGTCCGACCAGGCAACATGTTTCCATCAACAGTCCAATGTCGGTGTTGACAGGTCAAGGCGAGGCGTAAAGCTTTCTGTAGTGAGTCATCAAGGCTACACGAGTGGGCCTTCGACGGCGAAAGCCCATATCGATGACGTTTCAAAAGTGGTTCAAATGGCCCTGAGCACTATGGGACTTAACTTCTGAGGTCATCAGTCCGCTAGAACTTAGAACTAATTAAACCAAACTAACCTATGGACATAACACACGTCCATGCCTGAGGCAGGCCTCGAACATGCGACCGTAGCGGTCGCGCCGTTCCAGACTGAAGCGCCTAGAACCGCTCGGCCACTCCAGCCGGCGATGACGTTTTGTTGAATGGTTTGCACGCTGACACTTTTTGATGCCCCAGCACTGAAATCTGCAACAATTTGCGGAAGGGTTGCACTTCTATAACGTGGAACGATTCTCTTGGTTCCGTTTACGCAGGATCTCATTCCGGCGGCAGCGATGTCGGAGAGTTGATGTTTTACCGAATTCCTGATATTTATGGTACACTCGTGAAATGGTCGCACGGGAAAATCTCCACTTCATCGCTACCTCGGAGATCCTGTGTTCCATCGCTCGTGCGCCGACTGTAACACCACGTTCAAAGCCACTTAAAAATTGATAATCTACCACTGTAGCAGCAGTAACCGAACTAACTTCTGCGCCAGACTCTTGTTGGATTATACAGGCGTTGCCGCAGCACCGTATTTTGCTTGTATATATAGCTCTGTATCTGAATACGCATATACATAACATGTGTGTGTGTGTGTGTGTGTGTGTGTGTGTGTGTGTGTGTGTGTGTGTGTGTGTGTGTGTGTCAACTTAATGACACATTTGACACGAAAACACAAGAAAACACAAACATAGACAATCAGAATGGTGCCCTGAGAGCTTGATAACACAGTTTGGTCTCGAAAATAGCAGAAAACAAGCGTTCACATACGTTTCATGGCATGTGCAACTATAAATACGAATAGTGCGTAAAAGCAATACAAAAATAGTCCTGGTACGTTATAGACGTGACAAAAATGTAATTCTAATTCATAATATTTAAATATTTAAATAAACTGCTAAAAACATATTCCAAAAATTGATTACAACTTCAAAACTGGAGTTCACGTCATAAAAATGATACACTTTTCACCTATATCTTAGGTGTACAATAACATTTGTAAATTTTGCAACAATGAAAAGAAGACACATGACCTAAATGAACCTTAGGAATAATCGAAAAACTGCGTAAAAGCCATGACTTTGTGGAATTAATGTTGGTGTATGTCCCCATGGGCTGTATGAAGTACTTTGTGGCGTGGAATGACTGTCAGTATATCATTATGTCTACGTTCATACTCCGTACCTCATTCGGTATGTGGCAAGAATACTTGGCGTAACAGGATCAATTTCATACTTTCCAGTTCCATTTTCAGAAGGTGCGTGTGAAGAAAGATTGTCGGTGCCGCTCTACGTAAGCCCGAATTCCTCTAATTTTATTCTTTGCCACTACTCTATTAACGGTAAGAAGTAACAAGTCTGTTATCGGAAAGATGTTTCTCGCAATGTTGTAGTATCTCTGCGGAATTCCTTTTCAACTTCTGTGACACCTTGGCGCAGGCTAAAGAAACCTGAGACGGGGTGCGCCGTTCTTCTTTGATCCTTCTCTAACTCTTCCGATTATCCAATTTCGTAGGCGACCCAGTTTGGCGGACAGTGCTGAAGAGTAAGTAGAACTAATGCAAAACAATTAACTCATATACAGGGAGAACAGATTCAACTACTGGCCGTCCGACATGGAAAGCAGACGTGGAATAGTAAATTAAACAGTATGAAAAAGTTGTAAGCATTCGAGATGTGGTCCGAAGTGCATTTATGACATTAAATAAAGTATTTAAGCCGGCCGGTGTGGCCGTGCGGTTCTAGGCGCTTCAGTCTGGAACCGCGTGGCCGCTACGGTCGCAGGTTCGAATCCTGCCTCGGGCATGGATGTGTGTGATGTCCTTAGGTTAGTTAGGTTTAAGTAGTTCTAAGTTCTAGGGGACTGATGACCACAGATGTTAAGTCCCATAGTGCTCAGAGCCATTTGAACCATTTGAAAGTATTTAAAAACACTGACTTTGATCTTAACCTCAGAATTAGATTTATAAAGAGCTATGAGTGGTCAGTACTTTTGTATGGCGTGGAAAGGTGGACAATTGGAAGTAAACACTATGAAGATGTTGGGAGCATTCGAGATGTGGTTGTATCTAAAAATCCTTAGAATTTCATGGACAGCAAGGAGAACAAATGAAGGGATCTTGAGAATAAGAAAAAAAGAGATCGAGAGCTGCTAGCCATAACCAAACGTAAGAAAACAGATTACTTAGACCATGTGGTACGAAAGGAAGGGTATCACTTTCTTCAACTGATAATACAGGGAAACATTGAATGTAAGAAAGAAACTGGCAGGAGGAAGATGAATGGCTCGGCAACGCCAGACAATAGATACGAATAAGAAATAAGGGGGGGGGGGCGGGGGAACGTGATCCGTATTGGAAGATGTAGAGAAGACTGGGAAAATGTGATCGCAAATATCCATTAGTGGATATGCAGCAGTAGAAGAAGACGACTAAAGAGTTGATCGAAATGAGTTTTGCAAACGACATCCTTCGGGAATGAAGTACCCTTCCACAGGATTCCACACCAATAAACTTCATTTAGTCACTTTCTCTGGCTAGATTCATGTGATCATTCCTGACTAAATCGTTCCGGAAAGGCAATGGTCGACAGCCGATCGTTTAGACGCATGACACAGCACCTTTTTGTCCATTCATGTACAATGTTCTACTTTTGTGTATGCTGCTTTTCTGTATACTGAAGACAGCTGTAAAACTTTCACAACTAAAATGGTTAGTAGACTACTCAGTCTCATCCATGTGGCTAACAGGCATAAACTGACAGCGGAGATTGGTGCTAGCAGTAACACAAAAGCTTCCTCGGCTGAGGTCCATCAAACACGGCAAGAGAAATCTTGACCACACGAGGACACTGAATAGATCCTGAAGCAGTGAAGTGTTGCCACCTGCTACATCTATAATATCCTGATTTAAATCAGTCGCAATCTGCGTTTAAAGTCCAAAGTTTCGGCGTTGTGCGGCAAACGCTGTCCCTAGGTAGCTGCTACTGTGCTTCGCTCATTGGCGGTAGAAAGCCGCTTTTACAATAATCAAGTAAAAAAGTCAGAAATTTATGTGTAAAGTAACTCTCTATATTATCTCAAAGCATGTCAAAAATCTGTTATTGTTTTAAATGAAGAGGAAAGGTGACTAGAAGTGACAAACAACAAATTGCGGTCGTTGTGCAGCTCACCTACCGTGTCGAAACTGCTCCCAGTCACAGAGATGGAACGACGTGTTATTAACGCACCTTCGTATTGGGCGCATTCCCCTGACGCATGTGCTCCTCCACCAGCAAGAGGAACCACCAGTGCGTATCGCTTGTGATGTATCTCTGGCCGTACGACACATTTTACTCGACAGTATTTTATGTGCTGACTAGAGGATGCCCATAAAATTGCCAGTGTATCAGCCCTCTATTTCAGACGACGACTGGACGAGTTAACTAGGATTTCAAATTTTTGTGACTTTACGGGAGAGATTCCAAAATATTAAGGCTTAGATATTAACTAACATGAAACTTCCTGGCAGATTAAAACTGTGTGCCGGACCGAGACTCGAACTCGGGACCTTTGCCTTTCGCGGGTAAGTGCACTTGCCCGCGAAAGGCAAAGGTCCCGAGTTCGAGTCTCGGTCGGGCACACAGTTTTAATCTGCCAGGAAGTTTCATATCAGCGCACACTCCGCTGTAGAGTGAAAATTTCATTCCGTCAACTGATATACTTGTAGCATTTGTCAGCCAACCACGGGCACCTGGAGACCAGTTTTAATAAGTTGCATTTGTCTACTTTACCTTTTAATCTTTCACCTATTGACTAAAACAGAATCTCGAAGCACTGTTGCTGAATGTATGAGTGAGACAACATCTAAGTGCCTGTGTGATCAACCATAAATAAATCCACAAGCTGTTGCCTCAATGACTTACGTAGCTGGCTGTTCAGACTGCGCTACAGACTGCCAGAATTTACACTTAGATCTCTTAGACGAAACACGCAGGAAATTTTAGAAATATATTTCGAGGGAAACAAAAGAAAAGATAGAAACTTAACCTGCCGCTACACAGATGTGTATCACCCGAGAGCTGGAGCCTTGGTTGTCTTACTAAACGAACGGGTGCTAAAACGGACGACAAAACGGCAGTATATGGGCAGAGCTGTCATCTGTACTCAGGTGGCGTGGTTATCCCCGCATGACGGGAAGCAACAGACTTTGAACACAGAATGGTAGTTGGAGCTAGACGCATGGGACATTACATTTCGTAAATCGTTACACAGCTCAATATTCCGTAATGCACAGAGTCATCAGTGCGCCGAGAATACAACATTTCAGGTATTCCTTTCACCATGGAAACGCAGTGGTCGACAGCCGTCACTTAACGACCCAGTTCAGCGATGTTTGTTTACTGTTGTCAGTGCTAACAGACAAGTAACAGTGAGTGAAATAAATACAGAAATCCACGTGGAGCGTACGGTAAACGTATCCGTTAGCACAGTGCGGGTAAATGTGACTTTAATGGCTTATGGCAGCAGACTCGAGTGCTTTTGCAAACAGCGCGACATCGCCTGCAGCGGCTCTCCTGGGCTCTTGACCATACCGGTTGGACCCTAGACGTCTGGGAAACCGTGGCCAGGAAAAATGAGTCCCGATTTCAGTTGACAAGAGCTGATTGGCCTTGGGAGAGCCAGTCCTGACAAAACTCTACCGTCTGGTGAGCAAGACGTATGAAACAGGCGAAATACCCTCAGACTTCAAGAAGAATATGATAATTCCAATCCCAAAGAAAGCAGGTGTTGACAGATGTGAAAATTACCGAACTATCAGTTTAATAAGTCACAGCTGCAAAATACTAACGCGAATTCTTTACAGACGAATGGAAAAACTAGTAGAAGCCGACCTCGGAGAAGATCAGTTTGGATTCCGTAGAAATGTTGGAACACTTGAGGCAATACTACTGACCCTACGACTCAGAAGCTAGATTAAGGAAGGGCAAACCTACGTTTCTAGCATTTTTAGACTTAGAGAAAGCTTTTGACAATGTTGACTGGAATACTCTCTTTCAAATTCTGAAGGTGGCAGGGGTAAAATACAGGGACCGAAAGGCTATTTAAAATTGTACAGAAACCAGATGGCAGTTATAAGAATCGAGGGGCATGAAAGGGAAGCAGTGGTTGGGAAGGGAGTGAGACAGGCATGTAGCCTATCCCCGATGTTATTCAATCTGTATATTGAGCAAGCAGTAAAGGAAACAAAAGAAAAATTCGGAGTAGGTGTTAAAATCCATGGAGAAGAAATAAAAACTTCGAAGTTCGCCGATGACATTGTAATTCTGTCAGAGACAGCAAAGGACTTGGAAGAGCAATTGAACGGAATAGATAGTGTCTTGAAAGGACGATATAAGATGAACATCAACAATAGCAAAACGAGGATAATGGAATGTAGTCGAATTAAGCCGGGTGATGCTCAGGGAATTAGATTAGGAAATGAGACAAAGTAGTAAAGGAGTTTTGCTATTTGGGGAGCAAAATAACTGATGATGGTCGAAGTAGAGAGAATATAAAATGGAGTCTGGCAATGGAAAGGAAAGCGTTTCTGAAGAACAGAAATTTGTTAACATCGAGTATAGATTTAAGTGTCAGGAAGTCATTTCTGAAGGTATTTGTATGGAGTGTAGCCATGTATGGAAGTGAAACATGGACGGTAAGTAGTTTGGACGAGAAGAGAATAGAAGCTTTCGAAATGTCGTGCTACAGAAGAATGCTGAAGATTAGATGGGTAGATCACATAACTATTGAGGAGGTACTGAATAGAATTGGGGAGAAGAGAAGTTTATGGCACAACTTGACTAGAAGAAGGGATCGGTTGGTAGGACATATGTTGAGACATCGAGGGATCACCAATTTAGTACTGGTGGGCAGCGTGGAGGGTAAAAATCGTAGAGGGAGACCAAGAGATGAATACACTAAGCAGATTCAGAAGGATTTAGGTTGCAGTAGGTACTGGGAGATGAAGAGGCTTGCACAGGATAGAGTAGCATGGAGAGCTGCGTCAAACCAGTCTCAGGACTGAAGACCACAACAACAACAAGAGCTGATTCTAGGGTTCGAGTATGGCGCACATCCCACGAGGGCCCGAGTTCTTGTGACAGCCAGAGCGAGAACACCAGCAGCAGCGAGTACTGTTTGTATAAAGCGTTTATTTTGCATTTTGTTTACGACCTTCCACTAAGGAAGGGATTCTATTTGTGTTTATCTGCTCTGCATAGTAACTAACAGTTCTTGATAAAACTTTACGTAGTTTTCGTGTTAGATTTCTTAGTGTTTTCTTGATCGTTTAGAACAGAAAGCGCCCTAAAACCGTCTTTTGTTTGTTTCGCGGCCGTTAGCCACTAGTCACTTGAATCAGCAGTTGTCTTGTGACAGCCAGAGCGAGAGCACCAGCAGCAGCGAGTACTGTTTGTATAAAGCGTTTTTGTACTTATTTGCTGCGCTTAGCCGGCCGGTGTGGCCGTGCGGTTAAAGGCGCTTCAGTCTGGAACCGCGTGACCGCTACGGTCGCAGGTTCGAATCCTGCCTCGGGCATGGATGTGTGTGATGTCCTTAGGTTAGTTAGGTTTAATTAGTTCTAAGTTCTAGGCGACTGATGACCTCAGCAGTTAAGTCGCATAGTGCTCAGAGCCATTTGAACCATTTTTTTGCTGCGCTTAGCTTTTAAATAGTTTTTCTGGGAAAACCTAGCGTAGTTTTCGCGTCTCGTATTTCAGTGAGTGTTTCTTGATTATCAGAGTAGCTCATCAGAAGATTATCTTGGGAATTTGTCACCGTATAGAGTAGGGTAAACATAGTCATGTGTAGGGACTGTGGTTGTTGTGAGCGGACGCAAGGAGAATTGGCCACTCTTCGGGGGCAGGTGGAGGCTTTGTCTGTTAGGCTCATCGAGCTCGAGGCGCAGGCGTCGGCTCGTAGTGGCGTTGGGGCAACTGTGGTGAGACCTATGCCTACTTCGGTGGCCTTGGAATCACATGGAACCCCTGATGTCACTGCGTCTTCCGGCAGTGAGCATCTTACCGGTCAGCCATCACTCCAGGGTGAATGGCGGACAGTGGTGGGCTCGCGCGTGCCTGGCCGAAAGGCGAAGGTGGGATCTGGCCGCGTGGCAGCTGCCTTACCCCTTTCCAACAGGTACCGGGTGCTTCCTAGTGGTGATGACATCGTTTCCGAGCCACCACAGGATGCCTCGCCTGTTGGGCCAGTGGCCGATTCTCCGGCAAGGTCCCGACAGTCACAGAGGGCGGGCCTATTAGTTATAGGGAGCTCCAACGTTAGGCGGGTTATGGAGCCCCTTAGGAAAATAGCGGGTAGGTCGGGGAAGAATGCCAGTGTGCACTCGGTGTGCTTGCCGGGGGGTCTCGTCCGTAATGTGGAGGAGGCCCTTCCGGCAGCTATTGAACGCACTGGGTGTGACCGGCTGCAGATAGTAGCACATGTCGGAACGAATGACGCCTGCCGCTTGGGTTCTGAGGCCATCCTTGGTTCCTTCCGGCGGCTGGCTGATTTGGTGAAGACAACCAGCATCGCACGCGGAGTGCAAGCTGAGCTTAATATCTGCAGCATAGTGCCCAGAGTCGATCGCGGTCCTCTGGTTTGGAGCCGTGTGGAGGGTCTAAACCAGAGGCTCAGACGACTCTGCGACTATAATGGTTGCAAATTCATCGACCTCCGTTATTGGGTGGAGAACTGTAGGGCCCCCCTAGACAGGTCAGGCGTGCACTACACACCGGAAGCAGCTACTAGGGTAGCAGAGTACGTGTGGCGTGCACACGGGGGTTTTTTAGGTTAGAGGGACCCCCCCTTGGGCGAAACGATAAAATACCTGACGGCTTACCAGAGAGGACATTATCATCGTTGATAAAGAACGTCCGTCCTCAGAGACCAAAAACAGGAAAAGTTAACGTAATATTGGTAAACTTATAACAATCCCCGTCTGCTAACTACTGTACCATAACCTCAATGCCAGAAGCAGGTTGTAACAAAAAAACAATTTTGTAAAAGTAACTATGGCACAAAGCAACAGAGCAGTGTTACCCTCTGAGAGGAAATTTGTTAAGTTGACCGTATTGTTCCTAATGGAAGTGGCTTATCGGAAATGAAAGTCAGAATTATGTTAATATTGGAATAGTGACAAACAAAATTTTGCCTAGCTATACTGTTTATAGAATAAGGGAAACGGTCGCCAGCCTAATTAGGCAAGAGAAAGATTAATATTCTCGTTTATGAAAGTAGGTATAAGTAACTATAATGGACAACACAACAAACACAACCTAGACTTAGCAACTCTCGAGTGCAATGAACTCTGACACACATATGTTTTAAGATTGAAGCTAACAACTGGAGCAGCACAGAAAAAAAAAACTATTTGCAAAATTATAACACGTACAGAAAAACACTACCACTTTCAGGGATTACACAAACTGAATGGTCTTTATACTGTTAATATGCACACAAGAGAGACAAACACTTGGCATACATGAGAATGTAACGTTTCACAACTGCAGCTTTCTCACTTTTACTACAACGAAACACAATGTTGACAAAATTGCAAGAAACTGACTCACCTTTTGGAATTTACCACAGACAACAACGTGATCATTTACTTTATAAGACTCAGCCTAAAGTTTGAAGTTGGTAACAGCACTTTAAATAGCAGTTTCAATAGGAAAATTATTATTGGATAAATAACATTTGCTTTAACTCACTCTGTTACCACATTAGCTTTAACTATCTTTCTAATAAGTTCAAGAGGCATTATTTAACAAAGCTCTAGGCTTCAACGTACTTTCAGTAAGGACACTCGGTAATCACTTTACTTCAAACGGAGAGGACCCTAAGAGGTGTTATGATGAGGAGTAAAATCAAGGTAGGTAAATAAATTCCGATATGAATTACCTTATATTTCAGCACATTAACAAATCCGTTAGGCTGATCCTTCACTGTACATCAATATAGTATTACGTTACAGTGATTGCGCAATGTGGTGGCAACTGCATGTTGGTAGGTGGAATTACAGGTAGAATTGCCGGACTTTATCCTATCTTCATGGCGATGATTCATACAAATTCCAGAATAGATCCAGCTATTTATCCACCCATCCGAGGCACTGGAAAGAAGCAGTAAAAGCCTCTCTCTGAATCAGCATGATATGCATCTTTACATTGACAGCGCACAGACTGGTAGCTCGTCTCCGACTGGTGGCTCGTCTCCGACTGACTGCTCGTCCCCGACTGACTATCAGTTCCACCTTTTCCACCTATGCCAACCACAATTTGCGCGTGCTACGCATTTCCATTCCAGAGGGGAACCACTACACCATTTACATACAAACTAACTAAGAACCCTAAGTGAGGATCAGCAATTTACATAACAGCAAACAAATACATTAAATAAAACAGAACATTTTCACATATTGACACTTCTACAAAAAATTATTCACACAAAATTACAATTACATACAGTAAGTTCTGTTCCCTCCAAATGGGACAAAGAATACAAATTGCAGATACACTACTTTGCATAGAATCAAATCACGACATCAAAGGTTTGACAAAGAAAAGAATACACAATTTTATGCTATCGATTTGAACACATTCACAGGCGATCAACAATGTAACATTAAATAAAGCAAAATGAATCCATACAGCATAAGAGCTGTGGTGTTACAAACTGCAGGAGTATCCAGGGCAAGGTTCCTGAATTAGTATCTCTTATTGAAGGAAATAGTGCGCATATAGTATTAGGAACGGAAAGTTGGTTAAAACCGGAAGTGAACAGTAACGAAATCCTAGACACAGAATGGAATATATACCGCAAGGATAGGATAAACGCCAATGGTGGAGGAGTATTTATAGCAGTAAAGAATTCAATAATATCCAGTGAGGTTATTAGCGAATGCGAATGTGAAATAATCTGGGTTAAGTTAAGTATCAAAGGTGGGTCAGACATGATAGTCGGATGCTTCTATAGACCACCTGCATCAGCAACCGTAGTAGTTGAACGCCTCAGAGAGAACCTGCAGAACGTCGTGAAGAAGTTTCGTGATCATACTATTGTAATAGGGGGAGACTTCAATCTACCAGGTATAGAATGGGATAGTCACACAATCAGAACTGGAGCCAGGGACAGAGACTCTTGTGACATTATCCTGACTGCCTTGTCCGAGAATTACTTCGAGCAGATAGTTAGAGAACCAACTCGTGAAGCTAACGTTTTAGACCTCATAGCAACAAATAGACCGGAACTTTTCGACTCCGTGAATGTACGAGGGTCGGTCAAAAAGTAATGCCTCCTATTTTTTTTCTACTTAAAGAAATTAAGTTAAGTGAAAAATTTGAATTTGGCGCCATTCCTCAAACCTTCTTCTGCAATCCACTGCAGTAGTAACTTTCTGTGTCAACAGGTGGCAGCACAGCAGAAGTTTGTAAGATGGCCGACATCGATGTTCGTTTGAGACAGCGTTGTGTGATTGAATTCTTGAATACAGAAGGTGAAACGCCCATACGCATTCATGAAAGACTGAAGAAGGTGTATGGTGTTGTGACAGTGGATGTCAGCACTGTTAGACGATGGGTTCGTCGTTGTAAGGAAGCTGAAGGGCAAACACCGTTGACTGACGAAAAGCGGAGCGGCAGGCCGGTGAGTGCAGTGACTCCACACAACATTCAGCAAGTTGATGACATCATTCGTGGTGACCGTCGGGTGACTGCAGATGAAGTGTGTCGCATTATTTCTCTTAGTAAA
The DNA here is from genome assembly GCF_021461395.2 of Schistocerca americana. NCBI lineage: Eukaryota > Metazoa > Arthropoda > Insecta > Orthoptera > Acrididae > Schistocerca > Schistocerca americana. The sequence goes on along the minus strand of NC_060122.1, from coordinate 832,492,296 downwards.
GGCAGTGTGATCACGATTATTAAACAAGTGGGGTACTCAAAAGTTTGTGCACGGTGGGTTCCAAGAATGTTAACCGATCAGAATAAAGAGGCAAGGAAAACAATAGCCTCCCAACACTTGCAGCGCTTCCGTTTGGAGGGAGATGAGTTTCTGAAAAAAATCGTGATCGGGGACGAAACATGGGTGCATTTTTTTTAACCCGAATCAAAGAGGCAGTCAATGGATTGGCGTCACACAAGCTCGCCGAGGAAGAAAAAATTCAAAACTGTGCGATCGGCAGGGAAAGTTATGGCAACAGTTTTCTGGGATACAGAGGGTGTGATTCTGGTTGATTTTTTGGAGCAGGGATGCACAATAAATTCTGTTCAATACGTCACAACCCTCAACAAACTTAAAGCACGTCTTCAGCGAGTTCGCCCAACAAAATCAATGGCAGATGTTCTTCTTTTGCATGACAATGCAAGACCACACACCAGTCGTCACAACTCTGACGAGATTGTCAAAATTGGATGGGAAGTTTTGCCTCATCCCCCATACAGCCCTGACCTGGCACCATCAGACTTCCATCTGTTCGGGCCACTAAAAGAAGCTCATCGTGGGATTCATTTTGAAGATGAGGAGGCCGTCAAAACATCCGCGCGTCAATGGCTTAGGAAGCAGAGCTGTGATTTTTACCGTGCTGGGATACATGCCCTTGTTCAAAGATGGACCAAAACTGTAGAGATGGGCGGAGATTACATTGAAAAATGACAAAATGATCCACAATGTTGTGGTTTTCAACCTATGTAATTGCATTTAAATTTCCTGACAATTAAACGTAGAAAAAAAATAGGAGGCATTACTTTTTGACTGACCCTCGTAGAAGAGGGTATCAGTGATCATAAGTCAGTGGTTGCATCAATGACTACAAGTGTAATAAGAAATGCCAAGAAAGGAAGGAAAATATATTTGCTTAACAAGAGGCACAAATCGCAGAATATCTGAGTGACCACCATCAAACGTTCATTTCTGAGGAAGAGGATGTGGAACAAAAATGGAAAAAATTCAGAAACATCGTCCAGTACGCCTTAGATAAGTTCGTACCGACTAAGGTCCAAAGCGAGGGGAAAGATCCACCGTGGTATAACAATCATGTACGAAAGGTACTACGGAAACAAAGAAAGCTTCATCATAGGTTTAAGAGTAGTCGAATCATAGCTGATAAGGAAAAGCTGAACGAAGCGAAAAAGAGCGTAAAGAGAGCAATGAGAGAAGCATTCAACGAATTCGAACATAAAACATTGGCAAACAATCTAAACAAGAACCCTAAAAAGTTTTGGTCATATGTAAAATCGGTAAGCGGATCTAAATCCCCTATTCAGTCACTCGTTGACCACGATGGCACCGAAACAGAGGACGACCGAAGAAAGGCAGAAATACTGAATTCAGTGTTCCGAAACTGTTTCACTGCGGAAAATCGTAACACGGTCCCTGACTTCAGCCGTCGCACGGACGTCAAAATGGAAAATATTGAAATAAACGATATCGGAATTGAAAAACAACTGCTATCACTTAGTAGCGGAAAAGCATCCGGACCAGACGAGATACCCTTAAGATTCTACAGTGATTATGCTAAAGAACTTGCCCCCTTTCTATCAGCAATTTATCGTAGATCGCTGGAAGAACGTAAAGTACCTAGCGACTGGAAGAAAGCGCAGGTCGTTCCCATTTTCAAGAAGGGTCATAAATCAGATGCGAATAATTATAGGCCTATTTCGCTTACGTCCATCTGTTGTAGAATAATGGAACATGTTTTGTGTTCTCGTATTATGACGTTCTTAGATAATACAAATCTCCTTCATCATAACCAACATGGATTCCGCAAACAGAGATCATGTGAAACTCAGCTCGCCCTATTTGCCCAAGAAATTCACAGTGCCGTAGACACTGGCGAGCAGATTGATGCCGTATTCCTGGACTTCAGGAAGGCATTTGATACGGTTCCGCACTTACGTTTAGTGAAAAAAATACGAGCTTACGGAATATCGGACCAGGTTTGTGATTGGATTCAGGATTTCCTAGAAGAAAGAACACAACATGTCATTCTTAACGGTTCAAAATCTGCAGATGTAGAGGTAATTTCGGGAGTACCGCAGGGAAGCGTGATAGGACCTTTATTGTTTACAATATACATAAATGACTTAGTTGACAACATCGGTAGCTCCGTGAGGCTATTTGCAGATGACACGGTTGTCTACAAGAAAGTAGCAACATCAGAAGACTCGTACGTACTCCAGGAGGACCTGCAGAGGATTAATGCATGGTGCGACAGCTGGCAGCTTTCCCTAAACGTAGATAAATGTAATATAATGCGCATACATAGGGGCAGAAATCCATTCCAGTACGATTATGCCATAGGTGGTAAATCATTGGAAGCGGTAACGACCGTAAAATACTTAGGAGTTACTATCCGGAGCGATCTGAAGTGGAATAATCACATAAAACAAATAGTGGGAAAAGCAGGCGCCAGGTTGAGATTCATAGGAAGAATTCTAAGAAAATGTGACTCATCGACGAAAGAAGTAGCTTACAGAACGCTTGTTCGTCCGATTCTTGAGTATTGCTCATCAGTATGGGACCCTTACCAGGTTGGATTAATAGAAGAGATAGACATGATCCAGCGAAAAGCAGCGCGATTCGTCATGGGGACATTTAGTCAGCGCGAGAGCGTTACGGAGATGCTGAACAAGCTCCAGTGGCGGACACTTCAAGAAAGGCGTTACGCAATACGGAGAGGTTTATTATCGAAATTACGAGAGAGCACATTCCGGGAAGAGATGGGCAACATATTACTACCGCCCACATATATCTCGCGTAATGATCACAACGAAAAGATCCGAGAAATTAGAGCAAATACGGAGACTTACAAGCAGTCGTTCTTCCCACGCACAATTCGTGAATGGAACAGGGAAGGGGGGATCAGATAGTGGTACAATAAGTACCCTCCGCCACACACCGTAAGGTGGCTCGCGGAGTATAGATGTAGATGTAGATGTAGATGTAACGCCCTGCTCAACTGGTGGTGGCTCCGTAATGGTGTGGGCTGTGTTTACATGGAATGCAGTCTGTCCTCTGGTCAAACTGAACCGATCATTGACTGAAAATGGTTATGTTCGGCTACTTGGACACTGTTTTCAGCCATTCTTTGACTTCGTCTTCCCAGAAAAAGATGCACCATGAACCAGGCTAAAGCTGTTTGCTATTGGTTTGAAGAACATTTTGGGCAATTCGAGTGAATGATTTGGCCACCCAGATCACCCGACATGAATCCCACCAAACATATATATGGACATAATGTGATGTTATTTCGTGCACAAAATCCTGCTCTGGCAATACTTTTGCAATTATGGATCGCTATAGCGGCAGCATGGCACAATATTTCCGCAGGGGACTTCCAAGACTTGTTTAGTCCTTGCCACGTCGACTTGCTGCGATACATTGGGCAAAAGGAGGTCCGACACGATGTTAGCAGGTGTCCCGCGACTTTTGTCTCTTCAGTGTGGTTGCAGGAAAAGCACTAGCCATGATTTCACTGAAAGAATCTTAAGGCAATTCAATTCATCTACTAAATAATTTGCTCACAAATACTTGTGAGACACATTCTCGAATATTACCCATCGTTCTGGGACATTAGCTAGATTGCATTAAACCAACGAAGACGTTTCATCACGTGATCGTTGTAAAAATGCGAGAGCTTTCCGGAAATGGTCAGTAAAGTCCGGTGGCAGTCGCTACAATAGAATCATAGTGTATAACGGAGACATTTAGTGCTGGAGTTCTCAGGATGTATACCCTAAGATGAGCCTGAGAACGTATTACTTTCCCCCACATACATCTCGATAAATTCCCATATTAAAGACGTACTACAAAAGTTTCTGGCTGGCTGCGGTTACTCAAAAGATGAACATGGTGAAATGCTTGCTGAAAGTCCTTATGTGAAGCGCCATTCCGTCGCGATGCTATGAGAGATCCAACAAAAAAAAAAAAAAAAAAAGTTGTCCGAATTCGCAGCATAGGTCTTCATCAAACTGACAGCCGGCACGTATCTGTTGGCCACTAGACTGAGTTCCGTACACAACCTCTCTCTCAGCTCTCTCAGCACGCTGAATACAGCAAAAAATATCTTCGGATATTGTTTCAGTCAGGAAGCGTGTACTAAGCGGGTCCCCTTACTCTCCTATAGGTCTACAAATAATGTGAAACAGCTGACTCCCTTTGCAACAAACAGATTACTGAAGTTTATAAAAGACATATTTATGCCAGTGACTGTAACACTTTCTTTATTTCATGATTGCAATTTCGGCCTTAGGCACTTGATAATGGTCTAAGGCCGAAATTGCAGTCGTGAAAGAAAGGAAGTGTTACAGTTATTGCCGTAAATATTATGTCTTTTATAAAGTTCTACATGACTGTGAATCCCACTTATAAAATGGTTTACTGAAGGACACAGAGAAACAGAACACTGGAAAGGCGCTTATCATTCTCTTGTACAAGAAGTGTCACCAAAGAGCTCCACATAACTACACACCTAAAATACTGAAGTCATTCTGTTGTAGAATACGTTTGAAAATGGCGTAATGTGGCTGTTTTTGAGAACACAAAACATCGTCTGTAGGAAAGAACAAGAATTGCACAAACAATATTTAATAGACTGCCATTGTTTACATACTGTCCACACGGTCTAAATATTTCAATTAGATTGTTTGACAGTACGATCTTTGGCCTTACAACAGGGATTTACCGTAGTCGCGAGCTTCCCATTGAACAAAACAGTGCTAAACATTCAGTACCTGCCCCTGAATTTCAAGTCATCTGAGGTCCCAGAAATGTTAACTGAATTTAGCCCTAGTGTCTCTCACAAAGAAAACGCGCAACGGAAATTTATCTTCTGAAGTTCAGATCGAGAGAGCAGGGATTGGACTTTACCAAACGTTTCCAAGTAACTTCCTTTTACAAGGTACATGAGTGTAGTGATCACAGGAGGAAGGATGGCGTGCTGGTATGCACATTGGGAAACGTCTGACGAACTTAATCGAAAAGGAAATGACATTTATTTACAAAGTGAAGAGCACCCCTGAAGGACATTAAACATGGATTACGTATAAAATCTAATAGTATTACTGCATCAGAGCAAACTATGTTAATCATTGTTATATATCGAGGCTTAGGCTAGGTCAAGGGCACAACATGGATGCGCAAAGGCTAATTCGCAAAGCCTCCAAAAATTCACAGAGTTACAGAACATAATATTTACCATTTTCACAGCCACAGTTGAGGCGTCAAAACTGGCTTCTGTCTCGCAGTGGGAAGGAAAACGAACGTTATGGGAATCACGATGCATGAAGTGAATCGTGACTGGGTAAAGGTCAACTTCTGCTCTATTTGAATTTAGTTAAATGGTAGCAAAATTATCACCCACGAGAACCCCATAACATTTCTAAAAAATTATAAAGCTACAGAAAGTTCCCAAGTATAACAAATTGAGTTAATTTCCTCCAAAAATCAACGTCTAAATGCGTAACTGGTTCAGTGCCCAAAATTAAAACGAACGTGTCCTTCGCGTGTCATTCTGAAAGAGTCAATAGCGAGTGCACCCATCTCGAAATTCTGCGAAGATAGCGCTGCGCCTGAGTTGCCCCTCAGTCCGGCTTTGGAAGTTAAACGCAGCTACCGTACCCAGACTTCTGCTGCAAATCTAAACCACGAGAGTCCATCTGGATTCACACTTTGCATACATTCGCAAGTACACCCACATTGAGTCAATCCAGCGATCATCCATGTTTAGGACAGGTGTTTATAGGCGTGTTAAATACTAAATGTAATAAAGAATGAAAATAAGACACAGTCATTTTCGGTTCCCAGCGCGATCTTCCTTCCTGATGAGAAAAAATTATGAGGAAACATTCTCTACAAAATTTTGTAAAAGTACGAAATTTTGGGTTTCTCATTGTTTTAGAACTGAACTGTTCATACATTAGTTGAAAAAGACGGTGCCTTCTGTCTTGACTTCCGGAAGGCTTTCTAGCCTGTCGCCTGTGAACTAAGTGTGAGCTTGCAGGACAATGGACATATTTTTGATTGGATTCTGGACATCCTAGCAAAAAGAAACCAGCACGTCGTCCTTACCTGCAAGATATTGGTAGGTGTCAGAGTAGCATGTGGCTTACCTTAACTTAATACTGCGTGGCCGTTACCGTCCACGACGTATAAGCTCACTGGAGAAACAGTCACTCCGCAGGCGAGATCACGCTAACACCACGAAACAGCGCCTCTATCCTTGATAATGGGTCATTTCGGGAAGGGACAGAATCTACGAGACTATGCCTACTTTAAGCCACATACTCATGATTTGATCCCGTAGAGCTACCAAACTGGGAGAATGTCTGTCGCTGCGATTCGCCCGCAGTTCCAAACAGTCACAGATATTTTCGACGGGATCAAGATTGGGTGATTAAGCGAGCCAGGTACGACACGATACCTGAGTGTGCGTCAACTCACGAATGCATGCGTGCAAACTCATGAACATGACTGCTGTCACTTCGGAAGACAAGATCTGCATGGACACTCGTCAGAAAGATGTGGAAGAAAGAGCAAACCTAGGTAAGGGGGATGTTGAAATAAACATGCTGGCTGGTTGATGTCCACTGCCGCAGCACATACTGCAGCCGACGCCTCTCACAATTTAAAAGGAGGCATAATAGCGACTCGCCGGACCGCACTGCACGCCTCCGGTCGGCCAATATCCAGTTACTGTGCTGTTTCGCCAACTGAAGACGTGCACCTTTATGTGTCTCCCTGAGTTATTCTCTTTTGTGAGCTATCCGACACTAACGTCCGTCAGATGCAGTTTTCGCAGCGTTCCCTCGGAAATTGATTGCGATGGGCGTGCACTGACTGACTCCAGCAATTGCCGGCGGATAGGAAATCGATGGTCAGTGACAAGGCGGGTCATTCACCTTTGGTGCATGTCCCTTAGGGTCCTCGTGCGACCTCTGTTCTTGCGTTGTGTTGCGTGGTTGCGAGTGATACACGATGTCGTGTAGACATATTGGACAGCCCGCGTTGCTACACCGACAAATCGGGCAACTTTATTCATGGCGTAGCCATGAGCAGTGTAAATATAGCGACTGCCCTCTGTCGCACCTCCCCGTCAACCCATGTTCCTGCGCTGATCCCGAGCAACGGACCGCTACGTAGCCACCACTCCGCTACTGCGACTTACGTCAGCGGAAGAGGCTGACGTGACCGCCTGTGTAAAATACGTACAGTGCTCCGAAGCGACCAGTCAGATCTGGTAAGGCAGCAAAGAAGAAGAAGATGAAGAACTTACAAATCATATGGTGGATAGCTTACGTAGGAAGGCCTCGAAAGGACTCACAAATGTTTCTGGATAAAACAACCATCTGTCCATGGAAATGAGTCAATCGCATTTGCTACACAATTACGTGTACTTCTTAAGAAATGAAGTGTGTTATAAACAAAGCATTACAAATTGTGGGTGTAAAATTGAAAAGGACCACTACTGATCAGTTGTACGATTTGTTGACTGTCACTGTTAAGTTTAAATCGTAAAAATCGTTGATGCGCTATAACAAATAAAAGTATGTTTGAGAAGGCCGCCCACAGAATTGCGATTTCGGGGGTGGGGGGTCGTCTTGGTGCTCGATTGCTATTTGAGCTACGAAAAAGGCGTGGAAAATTTTTGCTTAGCCCAGACCGTCGGCCATTTGTACGCACATTCGAACAACTGTCTTACTGTAGCTGTGTTACGGTATTCTAAGCAAGGTTTAAACGACGAACCGAAGGTGGCGCCCAGGCAGATTCCTTTTCTAAAAGACATTAATTGGCCTTAAATTAATGTTTAGCTAATGGTACCATTTCATGTGCACCATTGGGAATGCGGGAAAGCTACTACAAACAGCATAGTGAACGCATTATTGTGGCCAAGATAGATACGAAGCCCACGCCTACCACAGTAGTACAAGTTTATATTCCAAATAGCTCCGCAGATGACGAAGAGAGTGAAGAAATGTATGATGTCATAAAAGAAATCATTCAGATAGTAAGGGGAGACGAAAATTTAATAGTCATGGGTGACTGGAATTCGTCAGTAGGAAAAGGAAGAGAAGGAACGTAGTAGGTGAATATGGAATGGGGATAAGGAATGAAAGAGGAAGCCGCCTGGTAGAATTTTGCAGAGAGCATAACTTAATCGTAGCTAACACTTGGTTCAAGAATCATGAAAGAAGGTTGTATACATGGAAGAAGCCTGGAGATACTGGAAGGTCTCAGATAGATTATATTATAATGGTAAGACAGAGATTCAGGAACCAGGTTTTAAATTGTAAGACATTTCCAGGGGCAGATGTGGACTCTGACCACAATCTATTGGTCATGAACTGTAGATTAAAACTGAAGAAACTGCAAAAAGGTAGGAATTTGAGGAGATGGACCTGGATAAACTGAAAGAACCAGAGGTTGTACAGAGCTTCAGGGAGAGCATTAGGGAACGATTGACAAGAATGGGGGAAATAAATACAATAGAAAAAGAATGGGTAGCTTTGAGAGATTATATAGTGCAGGTAGCAGAGAATCAAGTAGGTAAAAAGGCAAGGGCTAATAGAAATCCTTGGGTAACACAAGAGATATTGGATTTAATTGATGAAAGGAGAAAATACAAAAATGCAGTAAATGAATCAGGCAAAAAGGAATACAAACGTCTCAAAAACGAGATCGACAGGAAGTGCAAAATGGGTAAGCAGGGATGGATGGAGAACAAATGGAAGAATGTTGAGCGTATATCTCTAGGGGTAAGATAGATACTGCCTACAGGAAAATTAAAGAGACCTTTGGAGAAAAGAGAACCACTTGCAATAATATCAAGAGCTCTGACGGAAACCTAGTTCTAAGCAAAGAAGGGAAAGCAGAAAGGTGGAAGGAGTATATAGAGGGTCTATACAAGGGCGATGTTCTTGACGACAATATTATGGAAATGGAACAATGAAATAGGAGATACGATACTGCGTGAAGAGTTTGACAGAGCACTGAAAGACGTAAGTCGAAACAATGCCCCGGGAGTAGACAACATTCCATTAGAGTTGCTGATAGCCTTGGGAGAGCCACCCCTTACAAAACTCTACTATCTGATGAGACAGGTGTATCAGACAGGCGAAATACCCTCAGACTTCAAGAACAATATAATAATTCCAATCCAAAAGAAAAATATGTTCAAATGTGTGTGAAATCTTATGGGACTTAACTGCTAAGGTCATCAGTCCCTAAGCTTCCACACTACTTAACCTAAATTATCCTAAGGACAAACACACACACCCATGCCCGAGGGAGGACTCGAACCTCCGCCGGGACCAGCCGCACAGTCCAGGACTGCAGCGCCTCATACCGCTCGGCTAATCCCGCGCGGCCCAATCCTAAAGAAAGCAATGTTAGACAGATGTGAAAATTACCGAACTATTAGTTTAATAAACCACGGCTGCAAAATACTAACACGAATTCTTTACAGAACATTGGAAAAACTGGTAGAAGCCGACCTCGGGGAAGATCAGTTTGGATTTCATAGAAATGTTGGAACACGTGAGGCAATACTGACCCTACGACTTATCTTAGAAAATAGATTAAGGAAAGGCAAACCCACATTTCTAGCATTTGTACACTTAGAGAAAGCTTTTGTCAATGTTGACTGGAATACTCTCTTTCAAACTCTGAAGGTGGCAGGGGTAAAATACAGGGAGCGAAAGGCTATTTACAATTTGTACAGAAACCAGATGGCAGTTATAAGAGTCGAGGGGCATGAAAGGGAAGCAGTGGTTGGGAAGGGAGTGAGACAGGGTTGTAGCCTGTCCCCGATGTTATTAAATCTCTACGGTCAGCAAGCAGTAAAGGAAACAAAAGAAAAATTCGGAGTAGGAATTAAAATCCATGGAGAAGGAATTAGAACTTTGAGGTTCGCCGATGACATTGTAATTCTGTCAGAGACAGCAATGGACCTGGAAGAGCAGTTGAACTGAATGGACAGTGTCCTGAAAGGAGGATGTAAGAAGAACATCAACAAAAGCAAAACAAGAATAATGGAATGTAGTCGAATTAAATCGGGTGTTGCTGAGGGTATTAGATTAGGAAATGAGACACTTAAAGTAGTAAAAGAGTTTTACTATTTAGGGAGCAAAATAACTGATGATGGTCGAAGTAGAGAGGATAAAAAATGTAGACTGGCAATGGCAAGGAAGGCGTTTCTGAAGAAGGGAAATGTGTCAACATCGAGTATAGATTTAAGTGTCAGGAAGTCTTTTCTGAAGGTATTTGTACGGAGTGTAGCCATGTATGGAAGTGAAACGTGGACAATAACTAGTTTGGACAAAAAGAGAATAAAAGCTTTCGAAATGTGGTGCTGCAGAAGGATGTCGATGATTAGATGGGTAAATCACATAACTAATGAGGAGGTATTGAATATAATTGTGGAGAAGAGAAACTCAACTAGAAGAAGGGATCGGTTGGTAGAACATATTCTGGGGCATCAAGGCATCACTAATTTAGTATTGGAGGGCAGCGTGGACGTTAAAAATCGTAGAGGGAGACCAAGAGATGAATACACTATACAGATTCAGAAGGATGTAGGTTGCAGTAGGTACTGGGAGATGAAGAAGCTTGCACAGGATAGAGTAGCATGGAGAGCTGCATCAAACCAGCCTCTGGACTGAAGACCACAACACACGTTTTTCTAAGAGGTTTTTGAAGATTGCCACTTCTATATTTTGAAAATGTACAAATCGGTTCAAATTTTGCACGAAAGTAGATAAATGAATAAAGTCAAAACTCAACCTTCTTAATCCAATAATCCGTACCCGAGGCCGAGATACGATAGGTTAAAGTCGAGGTAAATGTAGCATGTAAAAATTGACTCGAATGGGCGAGAACGGTCTGAAATGATTAAAATTAACAAATAATACATTCTTACGAGAAACTTGATAATTTTCTTTCAAAAATTTAGTTTCACTCTAGCAAAAAGAAAGTTTTTGGTAGTTTTGTTGAACGCGCCATTTATATATTCCAGACATGTGCGAATCGGTTCAAATTTTGGAGGAAGGTAGCCAAATACATGTTGTCCCGTGAAAGCCTGCCACGATGTAAGTAACATGGTTGGAAAGACAATAAAAATACCTATACAGTATCAGTCGACGCCTGAGTGAACAAAAATCTACATTGTTTGCAAAGCTATGTCAAAATTATAGCAGAGTAAAAGTTAGGAACCAGAACGAAAAACGCTCCGTATATTGTACAAAATAAGGCGACTATGTCCTGGGCAGAGACGAATGTAAGAAAAGGAAACTACCTTTTCGACTTATCTAGTACTTTCAAAGACATGTTAATCAATACCTCGTAACACACTTGCGCTTTTTCACGCGTTCACTCTACTTCCTCGTCGCAGTGAGCGCTCTTAAGCTGGCCAGTGTGGCCCAGCGGTTCTAGGCGCTTCAGTCTGGAACCACGCGATCGCTACGGTCGCAGGTTCGAATCCTGCCTCAGGCATGGATGTGTGTGATGTCCTTAGGTTAGTCAGGTTTAAGTAGTTCCAAGATCTAGGGGACTAATGACCTCAGATGTTGAGTTGGCACACCTGCATCTTGCAGTTTATAGCCTTAAGTCCCTGCTTCTATTCCCAGAATCCAGAAGATTCGCCAGCCACAGTAAACAACATAATCTCATATGGCTGGAGAGCATTCACATAATAGCCGAAGAAGTCTTTATGGAGGGGGGGGGGGGGGGGGTAAAAACTCTGGGGATGGATTTGTTCCTTGGAGGATGACATCACGTATCATGCTGCTTCATACTGACAGGATGCATTATACAACATGACATGGGTACTAATACTAACAAGTAAAAAAGCGCGAATACGTCAAAATGATTTGGTTTAAATGTCTTTGAATCTGCCAGGTTAAGTTCAAAAGCTAGTTCACTTCTTTTACATCGTAACTCTGCCCAGGATTATGTGCTATGATAGGAGCATTTTTCATTCTGGTCTAGGAGTATGAGCCTAGATGCACCTAAACTGCAATATCACCTCTCGCTACTCCGCTTCTTGAATACTGATTCAGGAGCCTTGGCCCTTACCAGGTAGCATTAACGTAGTAGATACAGATGATTCAGAGAAGCGTAACGTATTTAATAACGTGTTCGTTTAAGAAACTTCAGATCTTGACGATGTTCAGCCAGTTAGATTCGAAGACATTATATGAGAACCATTGTGTACAATAGGGAACTTTCCTGATAAAAGTTTGAGGGTATACGTTCCAAACAGTTTCATCAAACACATTACATACCCTAGATTCATCTTGCGTGTTGTGCACGACGCTCAAACAGAGAAGTTCGAGCTCGTAAAGAGGACTACCTGCGGTTGCAGCAGTGTGCCGTAAAGTAATACCACCGAATTATTTATGTAAAAACTCTTAAATCTATTAAGTAAAAGAAACATTATTAAGAGGAGGAGATTAGTGTTTAACGTCCCGTCGACAACGAGGTCATTAGAGACGGAGCGCAAGCTCGGGTGAGGGAAGGATGGGGCAGGAAATCGGCCGTGCCCTTTCAAAGGAACCGTCCCGGCATTTGCCTGAAGCGATTTAGGGAAATCACGGAAAACCTAAATCAGGATGGCCGGAGACGGGATTGAACCGTCGTCCTCCCGAATGCGAGTCAAGTGTGCTAACCACTGCGCCGTTATTAAGACTCTACATCTCCATCCTCCATGTCCTCCAAACAGAAGACCTGTTTGTTGATACCGTCACTGTAGAACGTTTGACATTGTTGGCGGAGCCACAACCTCACTTCTGCCTGCGCCGCTTCATCACTGCCAAAGTGAAGTCTTCGAAGTGTTCCTTAAGTTTTGGAAGCAGAGGAAAATCACATGGTGCCAACGGTGGAGTGCAGGGAGATAGATCGATGACGGTGAACAAAAGGCACTGGATTGTTGCACATGTCGCGGCGCTCGAGTGTGGTCGGGCATTGTCATGCCGCAGGAGAAGCTGCTTCACACGTGGACGAACTCTTCCAACTCGAAACTCAGTTACTGCACGCTGTTTCCCACGCATCGACGTATTTACGTTATACACCGCAATGTTGCACACTACAACCCGAAGCCCTCTAGCGGCAAGGGCTGCAAATACGTAGACATAAAGAATAAACTGATGTAGAATGCTAACAACATCTGCTTTGAAACTTCCTGGCAGATTAAAACTGTGTGCCCGACCGAGACTCGAACTCGGGACCTTTGCCTTTCGCGGGCAAATGCTCTACCAACTGAGCTACCGAAGCACGACTCACGCCCGTTACCCACAGCTTTACTTCTGCCAGTACCTCGTCTCCTACCTTCCAAACTTTACAGAAGCTCTTCTGCGAACCTTGCAGAACTAGCACTCCTGAAAGAAAGGATACTGCGGAGACATGGCTTAGCCCAGGCTGTGGCCAGTCTGCCTTTGGCAGTGACACAGTGCGGACCGTGTTGCCTGCCGGCCGCGCTGTGGTGCGCGCGCCTGTTTGTTTACGCCGGAGCAGCTTCGCGTGTGCGGTGTTGTGAGTCTAGAACGAGATGGCACACTCGTACAGAAAAACGACTTTGAAGTTCAGTTTTGCGAACGACTATACACGACCAAAGGCACACGAGATTGAACGTTTCTTCAGAGAAGAGGTAAAAATCGATCCACAGGAAATCGTGGGAATCAATTTATCGCTCGTTTCAAGCGTCGTCTATGTCAAGCTTGTTGACGAGGCTGCTTGCGAAAGACTTCTACAACGATCACCGAACGGGTATCGTTTCTGTCATGCCGACGGGAATGTTGGTGCGGTTACAGTCGATCACGCGAGAATGGGGATCCGCACTATACGAGTCTTCGAACTTCCGTTTGAGGTCCCGTCTGAACTTGTTACCGACGCCTTTCGACCATACGGTACAGTTCTATCCCATGTGGCCGAAAAATGGACGAGTTTTACCACGTACCCCGTTTTAAATGGGGTGAGACAAATGCGAATAGAACTGCGCAAGCACGTCCCCTCTTATTTGTACATAGGAGGTTGTCGAGCGATTATAATCTATGATAGGCAACCTCGCACTTGCTCGGGGTGCGGGAAAGAAGGTCACATCCGCTCGGAATGCCTCCAGCGACGTTTAGTGCAGACTCCACGGGATGACGTTCAGGCGCCACAACCGACGACTGTCTTACCGTTGACCTTTGTGGAAGCCCTGAGAGGCGACGTGAGGGAGACTTCCGTTGGGCACCAGCAGCTGCCCCCTATACAGAACATGGACACCAACGGACTGGAACTCCGACCACCGGTTCCACCACAGCAGACACAGGACACAGCACAAGAGATGCAGCTGACGGCCGCTCCAGGCTCATCCGTGGTGGCTGCCAGTGCTTCCACCGACAGCGTGATAGGCCAGGCCCAAGACGGAGGATACGCAACCCCAACAGCCGATGCGGAAGCAAGGCAACGGAAACAGCGTTCGCCGAAGAGAAGAAAGAAGCGTCGACTGACTTCTGCTGACGATAGCCATAGTCCCGAGGGAACAGTGGACGACAACGACAGTATCGACCTGAGACCAGTGGATTCAACAGATACCGAGATGTCGATGCAGGAACTACACAGCGACGAAAACTTGAACTCTCCTTCTGGTGACCGGAAGGCGGAAGTGGAGATGACAACTGTCCAACATCAGAGCGATGACAACGTTACCTCCCATCCTTCGACCAGTTCCGGAAATATGCTGGGGGACTGGGCGCAAGAAATGGACCAACAGGAACAGGATGAAAATACGAACGCGACGATTGAGGATAGTCCTGGCCAGAGGCCGGGAGGGGTCGGGAAATGTTGACCAACGTAGTGTGTTGAGGAGCGCCGGGGGTGCAGATGGACGCTTAATGACACCGCCCTACAACTGATGAACACAAACCAGGCGTACCGCATTGCCACGATAAACATTAATGGCATACGGACACCGCTTAAAATTCAAATGCTGAAAGATACGTTACGCGCTGCGGACGTGGATATTGTACTCCTACAAGAAGTGCGTTTCACATCGCCGCCAGAGTTCTACGGTTACGAGGCACATTATTCAGTGCACGATGAAAGTGGATGCGGTGTGGCGATTCTCACCAGGGAAGGAATAGGAGTGGAGGACGTCAGGTCTCTCCCTTCGGCACGCGGCATAGCGATCACTGTCGACGGCGTTCGTTTCATCAATTTATACGCACCATCTGGCTCCACAAAACGAAGAGAAAGGGCGGCTTTTTACACCGAAGAGATAGCACCGTTGTTCGCTGGACGCTTTGATAACTATATAGTGGGCGGCGACTTTAATTGTGTCGTCGACAAAAAGGACCAAGTACCTCATTATGTGCCATGCATGGAACTGCGTGCGTTGATTACCGAAATGGCGCTTCTGGATACCTGGGAACTGCAGCATGGTGACAGACCGGGTTATACGTTTGTCACGGGACACTCGGCGAGTAGACTTGATAGAGTGTATGTGACACGAGCTCTACGGACGACGATACTGGATGCCGAAATCTGGCCAGCGGCTTTTACGGATCATATGGCGTACGTCTGTACGATTTCACTAACGCGTCAGAAGATATGGCGGAGTAAAGGTCACTGGAAAATGAATTGTGCACTTTTACGTGACACTGAATGTCACCGGTCGATAGAGGCGGCCTGGGAGACCTGCGTTCGCCGCCAACGAGCATACACCTCGGTTCTCCAGTGGTGGATTAAATGCGCAAAACCAACGTTACGGAGAACGTTGATACGATACGGGCAGGACAAATCGCAGTGGAACCGCACAACGGCTGATTTTTATTTTACAGCCCTGAGGGAGCTGATGACCCAACAACCATCGCCGGAAAGGCACACGGCCATGCGCAGGATAAAAGCCAAGTTATTACAGCTGACGAGACTAAGAATGGAAGGTATAATGGTCCGGGCGAGATTGGCGGACACAGTTGCTGCCGAAACCCCCTCCATGCACCACGTGGTACGTGAACGCCAACGACGACGCAGGACATTGATCAGGGAACTAATCTCTGAAACTGGCCAGCAAGTTGTGCACCAGCGTGATGTTGCGCAAGTGTTTACCGACTATTTCCGCCAGTTATATGGACCTGTCCATGTGAACCACGAGACACTACATGATGTCATCTCGGAAATGCCAGACAGAGGACCACCACTGGATGCAGAGACTTTCATCACAGCGATAACAGAGGACGAGCTGACAGACGCAATTGCCAGGGGGGCTCCGAACAAGTCCCCAGGACAGGACGGCTTCCCAATTGAATTTTACCGCGCCTTTGCGTACCTCATGGGACGGACCTGGATTCAGATGTACAACGAACTCCTGTTACCGCAGACTGAGATACCTGCCGAATTCACGGAGGGTATCATCATCCCAATACCCAAACCACGCGGTGGCAGAAATCCAGGAGATTATAGACCACTCACTCTCTTGAACTGCGACTATAAGATTTTCGCGCGCATCCTTGGGGCTCGCCTGCGGTCTTCACTTTCTGATAGACTCCTCATAGATCAAACTTGCCTCGGCGGTAAGAGCAACGTACATACGGCGCTCAGTGACTACCGAGATATCATCGCATTAGCAGCGGCATGCCGAGTGCGTGGGGCACTCGTCGCTATTGACTTCGATCATGCGTTCGACAGAGTGGATCATACCTTTTTGCATGCGGTGATGGGCAGATTGGGAATCCCACAGGCCTTCATCCTAGTGATCATGCGACTGTTACACGGTGTACGATCAAAGGTCTCGGTGAATGGGCGGGGCACTGACTACATTGTTATTTCAAGGTCAGTTCGTCAAGGTTGCCCCCTTTCGATATTTTTGTATGCAATGGCTTTGGAACCCTGTCTATATGGTCTCCGAAGACGGTTGGAGGGAGTGCCGTTGCCACAACTGACCTTTCATTGCCGCGCTTATGCTGACGATGTGATGCTGGTGGCACGGACCGGCGAAGAAGTACGTACGGCGTTGGCATGGATACAGCGATACGGGATGGCGGCAGGAAGCGTGCTTAATCTACAAAAATCACGCTGCATGAATGTCGGTCGAGGATTACAACCGGGGGAGGAAGGCCCGCTCATCTTAGTTAAGACCATAAAATGCCTAGGTATTACGTTCCACACGGATGTGCAGCGGACAGCAGCGGATAACTACCGACGCCTATTGAAGCTGATGCGGACAATGGTGCTGTTACACAAACTAAGAGCGTTGGATATGATTCAGAGGGTGACCTATGTTAACGTATACCTAGCACCGAGACTCACTCACGTAGCGCATGTCCTGCCTTTAACGCGCACAATGGCATCACGGATACAAGCAACTTTCGGAACCTACGTGAGTTTGGGACACCTGTTTAAGATCCGATACACAACGCTTACGCTACCACCAGGAGAGGGTTGACTTGGTCTAGTTAACGTATATGAAAAGGCACGGGCGTTATTCGTCAGTACGATGTTCCGACAGTGGCGCGGTCAATTTCGCAATATCTCGGGTGCGTTGGCCGATGTACTAGCGCCCACTTCAATGCTGCCCCCAGTCGATGTGGGCCATATTTCACCGAAGCTGTCACATTTCAAGTCTTTTTTTTTTGGAGCTTAGCTATGTCAGAGATTCCTTCCCAACAACACGACTACCGACGACGCGAGACGTATACCAACTCTTACTGCGACGGTGCCCCAGGAATACCCTGGAAAAGAAGTACCCAGACAAGAACTGGCGACAGATATGGCGCGTTATACGGAACGTTTACCTCCCAACGTCGGTACGCTCAACATGGTATGTGGTGATAAATAGGAAGTTCGCAACGAATCAACGGCGGCACGCGATTCATTTGGCAGACACTCCACTATGTTTAGGCTGCGCAACAGTGGACACTGATGAACATCGTTTAGCATGTAGTGGGACGGCTCCAGTGTGGCACTTGGCACAACAGATATTGGCGTTCCTGTTACGCTCCGCCCCTCACACAATTTCATCAGACACACTTTTTTTCCCCCAAGAATCTTATTTCCCGGTCCAAAAAACCAATGCAGTGACATGGGTGCGGGGAATGGTGGTGGGCTACGTGTATAACGAATCGGAAAAGGACAAAATTGATTTTTGGCATTTTCTCCTAGATGGACACACGAAGCTGCAACAGCATAAGAAATATAGGCAAGACTTCGCTAATTACTTGCGACTTACATTTACCGACCCGCCGGCCAGATGGGGTGTGACGGGTGAGAGATGAGATTGACGAAGAAGCCGAGATAGACATCGATCACACTTACGGACCCTTAGTTAATTTCGAGAAGACGACCCAGTCTTACACCAACGTCTGGAGAACGAGTCGATAGATGGCTCTCTTGCTCTATCGAACGTCGGGTCGTGAGCAGGTGTCGCCCCCGACAGGAATTTCATTTCATTGCTACAGGAGAATGTTTCTTTTTTATTTGTACTATCCGCAATGTCTTCATGTCTTTCATTTGGGCATTTTCAGTTTTATTCATTTCCTTAATTAATTCATTTTCTAATTAGCCACTATTTGTCAACATATGGACTTTGTAGACACTCTTTATGCGATAGTACAACAACATGTATGTCAGCAAAGGTGGTAAGCCTGACATTGGATAAAAAAAAAAAAAAGATGGTTAGAGCGTCTGCCATGTAAGTAAAAAAAAAAAAAAAAAAAAAAAAAGATGGATAGAGCGTCTACCACGTAAGCAAGGAGATCCCGGGTTCGAGCCCCAAAAAAAAAAAAAAAAAAAAAAAAAGTTGGTAGAGCATTTGCCCGCGAAAGGCAAAGGTCCCGAGTTCGAGTCTCGGTCGGGCACACAGTTTTAATCTGCCAGGAAGTTTCACATCAGCGCACACTCCGGTGCAGAGTGAAAATCTCATTCTGGAAACATCTGCTTTATTTAAAAAGCTTTAAGATTTATCACATAAAATATTCGGAGGTATTACTTTTCAACACGTCCTCTAAAATGTAGATGAACAAGTAATATATTTGAAGGTACCGTGTAAAATACTTTAACTTGCCCCTCTCCTATGAGGGTCCATTGTCTTAACGACCTATCACCTCGCTCAGTGCTCCGTCTTTGAAACTAAAGAGGGAGAGGGTAAGATATGATGAAGTGCAGAAACATATCTGCGATCTTCTATGACCCAATTGGATGGTGTTCACATTTCGATAGGCCTTACTAGTCGAAAAGCCTCATTGTCCACTTATTTTTTTCTGAAGTGTGAATTTTATTACCATTGGAAGCATATGAAGGAAAAACCGACGTTCGAACGAGTGTTTTTACTCCTGGGAAAATGGAATTTGCTCTGTTTATCGGTAAAGGACTGCGCAGATAAGAGAAATCCTATCCAGCTCTACAACAGCAAGGTTTTTATCCTCATCAGGGGATATTAAAAAGTTTTTGAACTACGGTACTCCCTACATTCAGTCGGGCGCTGGCACTGGGCTTGCGTCTGCCCACAGTTTTCTCCTACTGAAGTAGGACCTCGATATATACGATCCACCAACTAAGGAAGTAGAAGATGATCACGGCTGCCTTTTAATATAGTATACTTTGTCACCTACTTGATGCATTTTGGAAGTCACAACATTCTGTCACAATTACTGAAAAAGTTTTCGTAAACCCTCTTGGAACATTTCCGCAACCCTAGGAAGTCAAACGAAATCGTATTTGAAACTCTAGTCACATCTCGCATACTGTTAAATGTTAGTCACATACTTCATTTATACAATTTACGTTCGTTCGTGATAACGTTGAATCATTATAAAGTACTACACTTCTGAATACAATAAGCGTTACGTTATGTGCCTGAATATAGCGAAGGACAGACGTTGGTAGATGCATTGATTTTGTTGTTGTTGTTGTTGTTGTGGTGGTGGTCTCAGTCCAAAGACTGGTTTGATGCAGTTCTCCATGCTACTCTATCCTTCTTCATCTCCGAGTAACTACTGCAACCTACACCCCTCTGAATCTTCTTACTGTATTCATCTCTTGGCCTCCCTCTACGATTTTACCCCACACGCTTTCCTTCAGTACTAAACTGGTGATCCTTTCTTTCAGTCAGGTTCTACCACAAATTTCTCTTCTCCACAATTCTGTTCAGTACCTCCTCATTAGTAAAGTGACCTACCCATCTAATCTTCAGAATTCTTCTATAGTACCATGTTACAAAAGCTTCTCTTCTCCTCTTGTCTACACTATTTATCGTCCACGTTACACTCCATGCAAATACTTTCAGAAAGGACTTCATGATATTTACATCTATACTTGATGTTAACAAATTTCTCTTCTTCAGAATTTTTTTTCTTCCCATTGTCAGTCTACATTTTATATCCTCTATACTTCGACCATCATCAGATATCTTGCTTCCCAAATAACAAAACTCATTTACTATTTTAAGTGTCTCATTTCGTAATCCAATCCCCTGAACATCACCTGATTTATTTCGGCTACATTCCATTGTCCTCGTTTTGGTTTTTTTGATGTTCATCTTACATCCTCCTGTCAAGATACTATACATTCCGTTCAAGTGCTCTTCCAAGTCCTTTGCTGCCTCTGTCAGAATTACGATGTCATCGGCGAACCTCAAAGTTTTTATTTTTTCTCCCAAGGCTTTAATTCCTACTCCAAATTTTTCTCTTGTTTCCTTCACTGTTTGCTCAATATACAGATTGAATAACATCGGAGATAGGCTACAACCCTCTCTCACGCCCTTCTCAACCACTGCTTCCCTTTCGTGGCCCCTCGACTCTTGTAACTGCCATCTGGTGTCTGCACCAACTGAAAATAGCCTTCCGCTACCTGTTTTTTACCCCTGCCACTTTTAGAATTTGAAAGAGAGCATTCCAGTCTACATTGTCAAAAGCTTTCTTTAAGTCTGCAAGTGTTATAAACTTAGGTTTGTCTTTCCTTAACCTATCTTCTATGAGAAGTCGCAGGGTCAGTATTGACTCACGTCTTCCCACATTTCTCCGGAATCCAAACTGATCTTCCCCGAGTTCGGCTTCTACCAATTTTTCACTTCTTCTGTAAAGGATTAGTGTTAGTATTTTGGAACCGTAACTTATTAAACTGATAGTTCGCTAATTTCCGCACCAGTCAGCACCTGCTTCCTTTAGAATTAGGATTATTACATTCTTCTTGAAGTCTGAGGTTCTTTCGCCTGTGTCATACATCTTGCTCATCACATGGAAGAGTTTTGTCATGGCTATCAGTAGCTCTAACGGAATGTTGTCTACTACCGGAGCCTTGTTTCGACTTGTCAAATTGTTCATGAAGTTTCGCATCTTTCTTTTCTTCTCCCTCTACGTCCTTTACCATTTCCATAATATTTCCCTCAAGTACATCTACCTTGCATAGACCCTCTAAATACGCCTTCAACCTTTCTCCTTTCCCTTCTTTGCTTAGGACTGGTTTTCCATCTGGGATCCTGATATTCATACAGGTGGTTCTCTTTTCCCCAAAGATCTCCTTAATTTTCCTGTAGGCAGTATGTGTCTTGCCCATTGTGATTTTTGCTTCTACTTCCTTATATTTGTCCTCTAGCCATTCCCGCTAAGCCATTTTGCACTTCCTGTCTATCTCATTTTTTAGACGTTTGTATTCCGTTTTGCCTGCTTCATTCACAGCATTTTTATATTTTCTTCTGCTGCATTCCTTTCCCCTGCTCTTGTCAATCGTTCCCCAATGCTCCCTCTGAAACCCTCTACAACCTCTGGTTCTTCCATATTACCCAGGTCCCATCTCCTTAAATTACCAACTTTTTGCAGTTTCATCAATTTTAATCAAGAGTTCATAACTAATAAATTGTGGTCAGAGTCCACATCTGCCCCTGGAAATGTCTTAAAATTTAAAATCTGGTTCCTAAATCTCTGTCTAACCATTATATAATCAATCTGAAGCCTTCCTGAGTCTCCACTTCTCTTCTATGTATACGACCTATAACGGTAGTATGTCGATGTAAGTGCTGTTCTGTCACCTTGTAAAGGCCGTTTACCACACCCAATTACGTTTAGTAGTTCAGATGTTATTTTAGCTTCGGTAACTGAAGCACTTAAACTACCTCCTTGACAACCGCTAGTGACCTCATAGTCAAATGTAAAGTTATCGAATATCTTGATTGTAGCTTTTCTATAACGTCAAACTACTTCTTGCGACTGATAATAATATTGAAAAACACGGTCGCCAGCCATAATGACGAATCGATTGACGTTATTCAACAAATTCACCAAATCTGTTCTTTACTATATTTTGGTTTTTATTAAAACTTTTTTCTCTTTTAATAATTTCTGTCACTGAAGTAACAGGCTAATGCACGTAAATAGCTGAATAAAGACTGCTTTCAGAATAGGTCACACGCACACACTTAGAAAGTTTTGGTCCATGAAAACAACGCCGGAACGACATTAGTGCCTACTTACGTTTCTGAAGGTAAGATCAGCAACACTGCCTCTGAAAACATGTACTATACACAAGAAATATTTTACGATGCTTTTGTAAGTATCGAAATGATTGCAAAAGGTTTTATAATTGGTTTCTCTGTTTTATTGAAATAGTTACTTTACGTAATTTCTTGGACAGAAAGTCCCAATAACCAAGTTCACACACTAGGTATAATTGCTATTTACTTTAAGTACTTTCAATGCAATGTAAAATTATCCAAATTTAAAAAATTTTGTACATGGCTGCACGTTCAGAGACCGTGAATAGTTACAATTGAAAGAAAAACAGCCCTCGGCACTATTTTTAACAAATTAACCTGGTTTCAACACTGCTAGGAGTGTCTTCTTCAGAATTTAAAACAAAGAATGGTCTATATTCTATAACATTGTCTATATTCTATAACATGGTCATTATTCTGTGACCATGTTACAGAATACAGACCATTCTTTGTTTTAAATTCTGACGAAGACACTCCTAGCAGTGTTGAAACCAGGTTAATTTGTTAAAAAGAGTGACAGAGTGCTGTTTTTCTTTCAATTGTATCCACATTTCCTTTATTGTGCGCTTGAGTGATAATTTAAATTTACTTTGAGAGAAAACAGTCGCGCAGTAATGTTTCACACCAATGGATTCTCGGTTTCCTTCTCTTTAGTATAGGAAAAGATCCCTACTTGGAAGACTTTAGGTTAAATGAGTAGTTTTGCGTAAAGACAACAATTAAATGATTATTGCATAAAACACGCAAATACTTGTCAACACAGCTCGTATACGGAACTATGGACTGTTAATTGCAGTATTGCCGTCGTGAGCACAGTTGCTGGAGCTTCAGGTGCTTTGAAGGCACGTACCGTTTTGCAGAGACGGAGATTATTACTTGCCTTCGTGGCGTCGAATTATGTGACTTATACCAGCGCAAATATGAGTTTGGATTTCCTGGGGATTTGCATCAGTCTAAGTAATAGGTGCCTTAGACTATCTCACATCCGGGAACTAACACTCGTTGCAGACGTAATTTTAACCTCGTCTAAAGCGTTGCAGACCTGTACCTTAGCATTTACCCTTGACTCACATCTATTAAGCAGTTAAACTTTTGCTTTGTTTAAACAATACTGCGGAGTACAACCCGCCCGCATCAGCTTTCGTCACCTGCCTCCACAGTGCCTTGAGCCTGTCTACCCACTCCGCTTCTTCCCTCTCCTACCTGCTTCCCTTAGCAGCAAAAACTATCCACCTTTAATGGCCTTCCAGAACGTCGGTAGATCCCTACTGGTTTTCACCTATGTTTAACTTTAGACCTGAGCTGGTGTTGCCTTCACTTTACAAACAATTATACATAGATAAATAAAAGATACTTATTGTTACTTACATAACACTATAAACATTTGTTAATTACATATAAACATTAAACTTCACATAGTCAAAGAATATTGTCTACTGGAGACACACTTATACACTACATACTTTATAAATCTCATTCTTTGCTTCATTAGTGCAAAGTCCATCGACTCTCAGAAGGTCGATAGCGTTACAAACCAACTCTCATGATTCGTAAACCAAATGTTAGCTATAATCAAATTATGCTCTGTGCAAAATTCTACCAGGCAGCTTCCTCTTTCCTTCCTTTTCCCCAGTCTATATTGTAACTGGATTTTCTCTTTTGATGCTAGTCAATTGTCAGGATGAGCATTACTGCAAAGGGCATTTTATTCTAAAGCATTATGTCAGGGTGAGAAACAATAAATTGCTTTTCCTCTCTTAACAACATGTGGGCAGGGTGGGTTCTTCCTTGGCTCGCGTATGAGGTAGAATGAAAGAGCATTTTACCTAAGATTTATTGAAGATTTGTACAAAGGTTTCCTTACTGGATTATTCTGGCTGGGAGAGCGGCAGCTGTGTAGTTTGCGAAGCCTTCTGCTGCGGCAACGGCGGCGTCTGATTACGCCTGGCGGTGTGTATCTCGTGTCACTGTTTCGCCCAGTTGACTGGAGACGCGCATCGCGAGATGTGGCCCGTTTAATTATTGAGAGCGAAGTCATGCATCGGATGGCGATACCTTGGATGTGGCGTCCCAGTGTTTCACTTCTCTATGCGGCCGCGTGTGTCAGTGTTGTGCGTCGGCCAGCGGAGCGGCGTGGCGGGGAAAGGCCAGTGTCCCGGACTCGAACAACGGACTCCAGCTTGCCAGTCTTCAACTGCCAGATCTTCATCCCAGCTCACAGGTGACTGCTGATGTGAGGCCGTCTCCTTCCCGTCCTCACGAGTCACCCGAGTATGTAAAAATCAGGCTTTGCATACCTTCTGACTTCTGGCGGCGAGGCTGCTGCTTGCTATTCCATTACAGCGGCGGTCTTGGTGCTTCTGTGTACCATGTAGTCTCTTCCTGCATGACGGCCTTCAGCACCGAAACTGAACTGAAAACTACTGTCGGGCCCACTGTGTCTCGCGTATTCATTCACTTCAGTTCACTGGAGGTGAACAACTTCACGGTCATTGCCTCTTCTGTCACGTTGAAAAGCTTCTCGAAGAGTCTTCTTAACGTCGGTTATTGACTCTTGGAATGTAGGCGATGTCCTTTGATCACATGTGACAACTGAGAAACACGTGAGCCGGTCAGGCGATGCCCTGACGGCTGGATCGACAGCTTCTACTTACGTGGGGAGGGCGATGGCTTCTCCTGCACGTGCTGACTTCACGATCATTGCCTCTTCTGCGCTGCCCGCTGTTTGCCAGTGTGTAATTCTTCTAAACTAAACTAAGTTTTTCATTTATTTTCTAATTTCTACTTCACATTGATTTCACTAATTTATTTACCTACCTTAAGTACCACTCAACAATATTTACCTACTACGTTTCCATCTCTTCCTTTTCCTACTATCGAATTCCAGACTCCCATTACCATTAATTTTTCGGCTCCCTTAACTATCTGAATAAATTCTTTTATCTCATCATACTTTTCCTCAATCTCCTCCTCATTTGAGGAACTACTTCGCATATAAACTTCTACATCTATGGTGGGTGTGGGCTTCGTGTCTATCTAGGATACAATAATGCGTTCACTATGCTGTTCATAGTAGCTTATCTGCATTCCTCTGTTTTTACTCATTATTAAACCTACTCCTGCGTTACTGCTATTTGGTTTTATATTATAAACCTGTATTCACTTGACCAGAGGTCCTGTTCCTCCTGCCCCCGAACTTCACTAATTCCCATTATATCTAATTTTAACCTATCCATTTCCCTTTTTAAATTTTTGAACCTTCCTGTCCAATTAAGTGATCTGACATTCCGTAGAACGCCAGTTTTCTTTGTCCTGATTTCGACGTCCTCCTGAGTAGTCCCCGCCCAGAGATCCGATTGGGGGTCTATTTTATCTCCGGAATATTTTACCCAAGAGGATGCGATCATCATTTAGCCATACAGTAGAGCTGCATGCTCGCGGGAAAAATATCGGCTGTAGTTTCCCCTTGCTTTCAGCTGGTCACAGTACCAGCACAGCAAGGCCGTTTTGGTTAGTGTTACAAGGGCAGATCAGTCAATCATCCAGACTGATGCCCCTGCAACTACTCAAAAAGCTGTTGCACCTCTTCAGGAAGCTTTCATTTTATACTCAACATTACTGATATACATGCAACTCAAAAGCAGAGAAAACTCGTAATACCGACAATTTTCCTCAACACTTAACCGTGAAGTCATCAATACTGCGGTTATCGTCAGAAACACGGGAAGGTAACCGCATGATGCAGGCTTCGATCCACAGGCTGCCACGCATAGCTCTGACTACGAAGAGTACGTGGACTCATTTTGTGATTTTCCGTTTGA
This sequence comes from Schistocerca americana, assembly GCF_021461395.2. Taxonomy (NCBI): domain Eukaryota; kingdom Metazoa; phylum Arthropoda; class Insecta; order Orthoptera; family Acrididae; genus Schistocerca; species Schistocerca americana. The sequence continues at coordinate 832,465,920 of NC_060122.1, read as the reverse complement.
TAACTACAGTCGCCCTTTGTTCGGTAAAGCTCGACTGTCAACCACTTGGTACGCAAGACCTCTTCAAAGATACACCGACTGAAGGAGAGGGCCACTGTATCAGACTTTCAGCATATCGCACAACAAAATGCATCATGGGATTCCATTTCCAAGTTGCAAACAGGTAGCATTTGTACTACATCCTCACTCTAGATGAAATTCCCGTATTTTATTTATTTGTGCATTTATTTCACTAACAAGATTAGAGCTTTTTCCAAGTCTTTTACCCGTATCTTATATATATAGAGAGTCAACATTACGACCTGGACAGTACATGAGCAATATGTAATAATAATAATACATAGGGTGTATCATAATTAGATAGAGATAGACTTAGAGAAAGCTTTTGACAATGTTGACTGGAATACTCTCTTTCAAATTCTAAAGGTGGCAGGGGTAAAATACAGGGAGCGAAAGACTATTTACAATTTGTACAGAAACCAGGTGGCAGTTATAAGAGTCGAGGGACATGAAAGGGAAGCAGTGGTTGGGAAGGGAGTAAGACAGGGTTGTAGCCTCTCCCCGATGTTATTCAATCTGTATATTGAGCAAGCAGTAAAGGAAACAAAAGAAAAATTCGGAGTAGGTATTAAAATCCATGGAGAAGACATAAAAACTTTGAGGTTCGCCGATGACATTGTAATTCTGTCAGAGACAGCAAAGGACTTGGAAGAGCAGTTGAATGGAATGGATGGTGTCTTGAAGGGAGGATATAAGATGAACATCAACAAAAGCAAAACGACAATAATGGAATGTAGTCGAATTAAGTCGGGTGATGCTGAGGGAATTCGATTAGGAAATGACACACTTAAAGTAGTAAAGGGGTTTTGCTATTTGGGGAGCAAAATAACTGATGATGGTCGAAGTAGAGAGGATATAAAATGTAGACTGGCAATGGCAAGGAAAGCGTTTCTGAAGAAGAGAAATTTGTTAACATCGAGTATAGATTTAAGTGTCAGGAAGTCATTTCTGAAAATATTTGTATGGAGTGTAGCCTTGTATGGAAGTGAAACGTGGACGGTAAATAGTATGGACAAGAAGAGAATAGCAGCTTTTGAAATGTGGTGCTAGAGAAGAATGCTGAAGATTAGATGGGTAGATCACATAACTAATGAGGAAGTATTGAATAGGATTGGGGAGAAGAGAAGTTTGTGGTACAACTTGACCAGAAGAAGGGATCGGTTGGTAGGACATGTTCTGCGACATCAAGGGATCACAAATTTAGTATTGGAGGGCAGCGTGGTGGGTAAAAATGGTAGGGGGAAACCAAGAGATGAATACACGAAGCAGATTCAGAAGGATGTAGGTTGCAGTAGGTACTGGGAGATGAAGAGGCTTTCACAGGATAGAGTAGCATAAAGAGCTGCATCAAACCAGTCTCAGGACTGAAGACCACAACAACAACATCATAATTAATGACGCAAACGCCTACAATTGAAAGTACACAATACTAGTAACAAAATAAGCTGTTAAACACGGGCTCTACATGCATACCTTAAGAGGTGTGAGCACTTTCTCATCCTTGATCTCCATAGTTTGATAGGTATTGGTATGGACGAAGACGAGAAAAAGAAGTCCATTAAACGTGGGCTCTAAAGTGCTTACCTTGAGTGCTATGATGACCAATTCGTCTTCGCCACCGTGTGACACATCTCTTCTACTGATCAAGTACTCATAACTTAATGTACGCACTTTAGAGGCCATGTTTATTAGACGAATTTTGCTTGTTTTGGTCTGTACTACATCGTCTCAAAATATGAGAAGAAACGGATGTACAGTATTGGAGATGCAGAAATGCTCATAGCTCTTGAAGTACATTTTTTTTTTTTTACTTCTAGTATCGTGTAATTTCAACTGTATGCGTCACACCACTAATTTTGATAAACCCTGAAGGAATTAAAGAAACGCCAGTCTTAAAACTTTACGTTCTTGTGGTAAGTCCTGAGTGGTCTAGAGGTAAAGCTTCCTGGAATCCGGGAAGATACAGGTTCTGATCCTACTCAGATCATCTCTCAACGGCCTCAGGAGTCTCCAGAAAAGACACGTGGTTCAGATTCATCCCCAAACTGTATATCACCTTTCCCTACCTGAGTAACTGGGTTGGGTTAGGAAGGGACAACTCGATGAAGAGACATCCAGTTAGAAGACTTGCAGTGAGTCATCGAGCCACAAGACGTTATTACGAGAAAGTTTAGCATACAGGATGGACGAAAGCCAGCCGGGGTGACCGAGCGGTTCTAGGCGCACGCGACCGCTACGGTCGTAGGTTCGAATCCTGCCTCGGGCATGGATGTGTGCGATGTCCTTAGTTTGGTTTACTTAGTTCTAAGTTCTAGGGGACTGATGACCTCAGAAGTTAAGTCCCATAGTGCTCAGAGCCATTTGAACCTTTTTTTTATGGACGAAAGTAAACAGAAATGTGGAGATATGGGAACAGCATGGGTAGTTTGCAATGTGTCTGGGATGCACGTTCCTTCTTGGACAGAAGGAAGGCAGCTAGAATACGCCGAGAGGGAAGCTGCGGCGAAGATAACAGATGGCTCTAGCTCTGAGCACTATGGGACTTAACATCTATGGTCATCAGTCCCCTAGAACTTAGAACCACTTAAACCTAACTAACCTAAGGACATCACACAACACCCAGTCATCACGAGGCAGAGAAAATCCCTGACCCCGCCGGGAATCGAACCCGGGAACCCGGACGCGGGAAGCGAGAACGCTACCGCACGACCACGAGCTGCGGACGAAGGTAACAGATAAAGGTCGTTTTGGGTACAGCCGAGATGACGGACGAATTTGACCTGTTATTTCAGTCATGAAATTGAATTAAAGTGAATGAAAACACTACCAATACTTTTGCTCAACGAAAGGAGTCAGAGGGAACGATGTCTCTGTAGTCATGCACTGTTCATTCCTTTCGGAAATAAAACTGTTTACCTTCACCTAGGTTTCCAGTCCATATATACCGTGTGATCAAAAAGTGAGTATAAATTTGAAAACTTAATAAACCACGGAATAATAGAGAGGTTTCTTAAGTTTTCAAATTTATACTGACTTTTGGATCACCCAGTATATGAACCGGTCGCCGCCGTATCATCTACAGAAAGTGACTGCGAGCTACAGCTTCTTCACCGGACGAAACTTTTTTGCCCGCGTACTCCCGGTGAACGAACAGCCAGCTGCCGGCTCGAATTCTTTCCACCGAGGCCCGCCCGCCGGCCTTTGTGCGCTGCAGAGAGGGTGACGCGACGCGCGGCACCGGGCTGCAAATTCCGCGAAGAACTGCGCGCCCGAATTCCAGGCGGCCGCGCCCCCCCGCCGCTACCACCACCCCCGCATAGCTGGCGCGCAGCCCCCACCCCCTCGCCCGTCCCCCAGGCGCCAGTGCGCCGCACGCGCGGCCGCGAGCTGCGCCAGCCGCCGTACGCAACGTACAGTGGCGCGAGCCGCCGCCAGCAGCGGCCGTGAAAAACGACCAGACGAAATAATCCCACCTTCATCGAAGTTTCGTGGCGGTAAAATCGCCAGGAAACACGTTTCTGTCCTCCAATCGACTACCTTATCGACAGTCTTTGAAACAGTGTGAGTCGGTTGGGTTGATTTGGGGGAGGAGACCAACCTGCGACGTCATCGGTCTCATCGGATTAGGGAAGGACGGGGAGGGAAGTCGGCCGTGCCCTTTCAAAGGAACTGTGCTGTCACCGCCAGACACCACACTTGCTAGGTGGTAGCCTTTAAATCGGCCGCGGTCCGTTAGTATACGTCGGACCCGCGTGTCGCCACTATCAGTGATTGCAGACCGATCGCCGCCACACGGCAGGTCTAGAGAGACTCCGTAGCACTCGCCCCAGTTGTACAGCCGACTTTGCTAGCGATGGTTCACTGTCTACATACGCTCTCATTTGCAGAGACGATAGTTTAGCATAGCCTTCAGCTACGTCATTTGCTACGACCTAGCAAGGCGCCCTATTCAGTTACTATAATTACTATCTTCGAGAATGTATTCTGAACAGATAATATTGTGAATCACGTACCGTCAAGAGCGACGTTCATCATTAATGGATTAAGGTTAAGTATCAAACTAATTACGTCCGCTTTCTGAATTCTAGTCCTTCTCTTGTTCCAGACCTCACGTCAGTATAGTTCTTCCCTCCTCACGCCAACCTGCGTGAGCTAAAACGTGTGCATTTCGGCCTCCACTAGTAACACGGTGTTGGCTCTTCTGCCATTACAACAGGAACCATCCCGACATTTACCTGAAGCGATTTAGGGACATCAGGGAAAACCTAAATCGGGATGGCCGGACGCGGGATAGAACCGTCGTCGTCCCGAATACGAGTCCAGTGTGCTAAACGCTGCGCCACCTCGGTCGGTAATGTGTGCTGGAACACGTTTACTTGTTTCTAGTTCCTCGGCTGAGAGGCAGCAAGAAATGGGCGAGATCAAATTTCACTATAGATTTCTCATCCGATAAGAGAGCTGCAATAGGTATCCAATGGATACGGATGGTCAGTGGACCTTTTTCTTGGAGTTCAATCGGAAGTTGAGCTCCTAGGTTACCAATTATAATCAATGTGAAACTGCTATAAGCTATAAGCACATACCTTTCTATGATTCAGTGTCGAAAAATGGGTCGTTCACTTCGTTGTGTACTGCTCGGTACACAACGGCAAAGAGACGTGAACTACAGGGTGGCGTGTCAGCTGTCGTAAGGAACCTGGACAAGCAGAATTGATTAGCAAACATGTAAATACAGTAAACAGAGGTTTTACTTCACTTCCATCTTTCTCCAAGTGTTACTAAGAAACTTTATAAAAGAACAGCCAGCGATTAAGCCCAGATATTGTAGGAAGCAAACTAAACAGCGTCATGCAGTATGAGGCTCCCACTACTAATTCACGTGTGAACTCTCAATGGTTAACTAAGACTGAAAATTGTTGAAGGCTCCGACTGAGACTGGCCGTGGAGTCGGACGTGCCGAAGGCACCAATCTCTGGGAAGGCAACATTCAAATGGTTCAAATGGCTCTGAGCACTATGGGACTCAACTGCTGAGGTCATTAGTCCCCTAGAACTTAGAACTACTTAAACCTAACTAACCTAAGGACATCACACACATCCATGCCCGAGGCAGGATTCGAACCTGCGACCGTAGCAGTCGCGCGGTTCAGGACTGAGCGCCTAGAACCACTAGACCACCGCGGCCGGCACGATACGTTTTCTCATGTATTTCAGGTTAGAAACAACTTTTGCCGCAGAAGTTTCATTAGATTAAATTGTGGTTTGGTGTTACGATTTCCAATATTCAGTATTGCTGGTCCATGCGTGTGGGCCTGGAGACATGTTTACTCGGCTCCCAGACTCCACATCGCACATTCCCGGCGCTTTTTCACCCATATTTATTACAACACTTCACTTGCACTTTTCGTCTCCTCTTAACAGAATGTGTCTGCTTATAGTGCGCAATGTTCCCAGTTACTTTCGCGTGTGGAAGGACATCCCTTTGCTCGCAATAACTGGTGGATATGAGCTCATCGGTTCAACGACTTTCGCATAGTGTTTCGTTTGAAGTGAATATATACATTCCTGGAAATGGAAAAAAGAACACATTGACACCGGTGTGTCAGACCCACCATACTTGCTCCGGACACTGCGAGAGGGCTGTACAAGCAATGATCACACGCACGGCACAGCTGACACACCAGGAACCGCGGTGTTGGCCGTCGAGTGGCGCTAGCTGCGCAGCATTTGTGCACCGCCGCCGTCAGTGTCAGCCAGTTTGCCGTGGCATACGGAGCTCCATCGCAGTCTTTACCACTGGTAGCATGCCGCGACAGCGTGGACGTGAACCGTATGTGCAGTTGACGGACTTTGAGCGAGGGCGTATAGTGGGCATGCGGGAGGCCGGGTGGCCCCCGCACCGCCGAATTGCTCAACACGTGGGGCGTGAGGTCTCCACAGTACATCGATGTTGTCGCCAGTGGTCGGCGGAAGGTGCACGTACCCGTCGACCTGGGACCGGACCGCAGCGACGCACGGATGCACGCCAAGACCGTAGGATCCTACGCAGTGCCGTAGGGGACCGCACCGCCACTTCCCAGCAAATTAGGGACACTGTTGCTCCTGGGGTATCGGCGAGGACCATTCGCAACCGTCTCCATGAAGCTGGGCTACGGTCCCGCACACCGTTAGGCCGTCTTCCGCTCACGCCCCAACATCGTGCAGCCCGCCTCCAGTGGTGTCGCGACAGGCGTGAATGGAGGGACGAATGGAGACGTGTCGTCTTCAGCGATGAGAGTCGCTTCTGCCTTGGTGCCAATGATGGTCGTATGCGTGTTTGGAGCCGTGCAGGTGAGCGCCACAATCAGGACTGCATACGACCGAGGCACACAGGGCCAACACCCGGCATCATGGTGGGGGGAGCGATCTCCTACACTGGCCGTACACCACTGGTGATCGTCGAGGGGACACTGAATAGTGCACGGTACATCCAAACCGTCATCGAACCCATCGTTCTACCATTCCTAGACCGGCAAGGGAACTTGCTGTTCCAACAGGACAATGCACGTCCGCATGTATCCCGTGCCACCCAACGTGCTCTAGAAGGTGTAAGTCAACTACCCTGGCCAGCAAGATCTCCGGATCTGTCCCCCATTGAGCATGTTTGGGACTGGATGAAGCGTCGTCTCACGCGGTCTGCACGTCCAGCACGAACGCTGGTCCAACTGAGGCGCCAGGTGGAAATGGCATGGCAAGCCGTTCCACAGGACTACATCCAGCATCTCTACGATCGTCTCCATGGGAGAATAGCAGCCTGCATTGCTGCGAAAGGTGGATATACACTGTACTAGTGCCGACATTGTGCATGCTCTGTTGCCTGTGTCTATGTGCCTGTGGTTCTGTCAGTGTGATCATGTGATGTATCTGACCCCAGGAATGTGTCAATAAAGTTTCCCCTTCCTGGGACAATGAATTCACGGTGTTCTTATTTCAATTTCCAGGAGTGTATATAGCGAGATGGCGCGTTTCGCCTGCGCGAGCGAAAATATTTATTCCGTGACTTGGCGTTGCTCCATGGCGAGTGAAAAAAGTAAGGAAATCGGGATGTGACTAGGAAGTGTATGAAGCGCCTGGAAGAGCTCGGCCACCGCTGCCGGCGAACGCGTCATTGGCTCCACTGGTTCGCCGCACAGCTGCTATCGACATCTGTCATAAACATGTATTTCTGTTGTCAACGACGCCAGTAGAGGTGGTACACATTCTTCATGTGCAAAAAAAAATTGTCATCATTACATTCGGTCAGGTCACTTTATGAAAAGTATCTCAGTGGAGAACGCTATAAATGTTACAGTTATATGTGACAGGCACCGCAAGGTGTGGGCGAGTGGTTCCCTGCCAGTGGCGGGTGAAGGTGCAAATAACGTAGGCAACTAATCCCTTGTCAAACCCCTTTAACAATCCTTCATATACTGTATTCGAACATTATGAAGTACCTCGAAGAAAACGATTTATTGACATACGAGTCAGCACGGATTCAGAAAATATCGTTAGTGTCAAACACAACTAGTTTTTTATACTCATGAAGTAATAAGTGCTATCGACAGGGGATGTCAAATTGATTCCATATTTTTAGATTTCCAGAAGGCTTTCGACACCGTTCCTCACAAGCGTCTTCTAATCAAACTGCGTGCCTACGGAGTATCGCCTCAGTTGTGCGACTGGATTCGTGATTTCCTGTCAGAAAGGTCACAGTTCGTAGTAATAGACGGAAAGTCATCGAGTAAAACAGAAGTAATATCCGGCGTCCTACAAGGAAGTGTTGTGGCCCTCTATTGTTCCTGATCTATATTAACGACATAAGAGACAATCTGAGTAGCTGTCTTAGATTGTCTGCAGGTGATGCTGTCATTTACCATCTTGTAAAGTCATCAGATGATCAAGACGACTTGCAAACTGATTTAGATATCTGTATGGTGTGAAAAGTGGCAATTGACCTTGAATAAAGAAAAGTGCCAAGTTATTCACGTGAGTACTAAAAGAAATATGCTAAATTTCGATTACGCAATAAGTCACACAAATCTGAGGGCTGTAAATTCAACTAAATACTTAGGGATTACAATTACAAATACCCTAAATTGGAACGATCATATAGATAATGTTGTGGGTAGAACAAACCAAAGTCAGCGATTCATTGGCAGAACACTTAGAAGGTGTAAGTCTGCTAAAGAGACTGCTTGCACCACGATTGTCCGCTCTATTCTGGAGTATTGCTGTGTGGTGTGGGATCCGCATCAGCTGGGACTGACGGATGACGTCGAAAAAGTACAAACAAGGGCAGCTCGTTTTGTATTATCGCGAAATAGAGGGGAAAGTGTCACAGACATGATATGTGAATTGGAGTGGCAATTATTAAAACAAATGCGTTTTTCGTTGCCACAGGATCTTCTCATGAAATTTCAATCACCAGTTTTCTCCTCTGATTGCGAAAACATTCTGTTGCCACCCACCTACATAGGGAGAAATGATCATCACAATAAAATAAGAGAAATCAGGGCTCGCACGGAAAAAAATTTAAGTGCTCGCTTTTCCCGCGTGCCGTTCGAGAGTGGAACGGTAGAGAGACAGCATGAAGGTGGTTCATTGAACCCTCCGCCAGGCTCTTTATTGTGAATAGCAGAGTAATCACGTAGATGTAGATGCAGATGTCCGTAGAACAGTGTATATGTAGCAGGCAGCGAGCAGGTGGTGTGCAATGTCCCTGTGACCTGAGCACGCCGGAAACGATGCGCTGCACCTTGAGACGTGGCAATAGAGCAGAAACGAGGTAGCTAATAGCCAGTGCTAGGCAAGCACAGAACTGCAGGCTGGAGAGCGCCGGTGGGCGGCGGCTGTACCCCACAGTGCAGAGACGGCAGGAGCGCACTGCCTACCCCGGACCATGAGGCAGCGTCAAAGCGCTGACTAACCAAGCCCAAGTACTCAGATGGCAGTCGGTTGCTGACAACCTGGAGAAGGCGGCTGAAGCTGTGTCATAAGTACAGCGACAACTGGCACGGGCTGTGCGTTATAGTATGGTCCACATGTACCAATGAGGATAGACTGGGCCTTTGGGTGTAAATAGCACCATCCGAGGTTGACTTGTGGAAGAAACCACGTTTCTTTGTCACTTGAAAACATCTGCCACAGAGGCCAATGACCGGGGTCTTGCTGTTGTCATGGTCACTGTCCCAGACTCAAACGACTGCTGTTAGAAAAGGATGGCTGTGATGTGGCAGGTTCTATGATGTTGTTGTGTTGTCAGGGGTGTCGACTGGATGGTAAACTGCGGCTGCAGCCTGATTCTACACAATTGTACATTATTAACCATTCTTAATTTCAGATACAATAAATATGCTTCAGACAGAAAATCTTCTGTTCTACAAATCAGCAGAATTTCAGAAGGTATTACTCATGTGAAACTTAGCTGGCTCTCTTCTCACATGATACTCTGTGGACTACGGATGATGGGCAACGGGCAGATTCCAAATTCCTAGATTTCTGAAAAGTGTTGGACATGGTGCCCCATTACAGACTGTTAACGAATCTACTAGCATACAGAATATATTCCCAGATATGGGACTTGAAGATTTCTTAAGTAATAGAACCCAGTACGTTGTCCTTGACGGCGAGGGCTCATCAGAGACGAGTGTATCATCACGAGTGCCCCAGGGGAGTGTGATAGGACCGATATGATGCTCTACGTACATCATCTGATGGACAGAGTCAGCATCAGGACTCTCTGCTGATGATGTTGTGATGTACGGGAAGCTGCCGTCTTTGGGTGACTGTCGAAGTATACAAGTTGACTTAGAAAAACTTTCTAATTTATGTAATGAATGACAGCTAACTCTAAATGTCGAAAATCGTAACTTTATGCAGCTGAGTAGAAAAAACGATCCCATAATGTTAGAATACAGCATTAGCAGTGTGCTGCTTGACACAGTCTCGTTGATTAAATATCCAGGGGTAACGTTGCAAAGTGATACGGAATGCATCAGTGAGGGTCAGTGGTCCACTTCGTTTTATTGTGTGGATTTTAGGAAATTCTGGTTCATCTTGAAAGGAGACAGCACAGAAAATGCTGCTGCGATCCATTCTTGAGTACTGCTGGAGTGTTAGGAATCCCCACGAGGTCGAGATGAAGGAAGACATTGAAGCAATTCAGAAGCGTGCTGCTAGATTTGTGAAAGGTAGTTTCGATGAAGACCAAGAATTGTAGAGATGCTCCAGGAATCCAAATGGGTACCCCTGGAGGGAAGGCAAAGTCTTTTCGAGGAACATTATTGAGAAACTTCAGAAAACCGGCATTGAAAGTTGACTGCTAACCACTTGAAAGATAAGACAAATTAGGGATCGTACAGATGCATATAGTTAGCCATTTTCACCTCACTCTGTTTGTGAGTGAGCCAGGAAAGGAGATGAATATTAGTGGTACAAGGTACCCTCCAATATCCAATATATGGTGTCTGGCGGGGTATGTTTGTAGATGAAGATAATACTTCAGAGAAATTGTTTTATACTTCTCTGGCTAGAGAAAGGTCGTAAGATCTCAGATTTTGTCATACACATGATTACAGTCATTCTAATTACTAGAGCCTTGAATTATTTTGAGATCGGAATTTCAGTAGAGTGTGGTACGAACTAGTGTGCCCAAACTTCACACAAGGCCATCTTGTTCTAGTAATCGTAGTAGGTCTTGATACAGAAGTTCCCTTTTCACCAGGTTTGTTCCGCAGGTGGCGTATACACACACACACACATATACACTCCTGGAAATGGAAAAAAGAACACATTGACACCGGTGTGTCAGACCCACCATACTTGCTCCGGACACTGCGAGAGGGCTGTACAAGCAATGATCACACGCACGGCACAGCGGACACACCAGGAACCGCGGTGTTGGCCGTCGAATGGCGCTAGCTGCGCAGCATTTGTGCACCGCCGCCGTCAGTGTCAGCCAGTTTGCCGTGGCATACGGAGCTCCATCGCAGTCTTTAACACTGGTAGCATGCCGCGACAGCGTGGACGTGAACCATATGTGCAGTTGACGGACTTTGAGCGAGGGCGTATAGTGGGCATGCGGGAGGCCGGGTGGACGCACCGCCGAATTGCTCAACACGTGGGGCGTGAGGTCTCCACAGTACATCGATGTTGTCGCCAGTGGTCGGCGGAAGGTGCACGTACCCGTCGACCTGGGACCGGACCGCAGCGACGCACGGATGCACGCCAAGACCGTAGGATCCTACGCAGTGCCGTAGGGGACCGCACCGCCACTTCCCAGCAAATTAGGGACACTGTTGCTCCTGGGGTATCGGCGAGGACCATTCGCAACCGTCTCCATGAAGCTGGGCTACGGTCCCGCACACCGTTAGGCCGTCTTCCGCTCGCGCCCCAACATCGTGCAGCCCGCCTCCAGTGGTGTCGCGACAGGCGTGAATGGAGGGACGAATGGAGACGTGTCGTCTTCAGCGATGAGAGTCGCTTCTGCCTTGGTGCCAATGATGGTCGTATGCGTGTTTGGAGCCGTGCAGGTGAGCGCCACAATCAGGACTGCATACGACCGAGGCACACAGGGCCAACACCCGGCATCATGGTGTGGGGAGCGATCTCCTACACTGGCCGTACACCACTGGTGATCGTCGAGGGGACACTGAATAGTGCACGGTACATCCAAACCATCATCGAACCCATCGTTCTACCATTCCTAGACCGGCAAGGGAACTTGCTGTTCCAACAGGACAATGCACGTCCGCATGTATCCCGTGCCACCCAACGTGCTCTAGAAGGTGTAAGTCAACTACCCTGGCCAGCAAGATCTCCGGATCTGTCCACCATTGAGCATGTTTGGGACTGGATGAAGCGTCGTCTCACGCGGTCTGCACGTCCAGCACGAACGCTGGTCCAACTGAGGCGCCAGGTGGAAATGGCATGGCAAGCCGTTCCACAGGACTACATCAGGCATCTCTACGATCGTCTCCATGGGAGAATAGCAGCCTGCATTGCTGCGAAAGGTGGATATACACTGTACTAGTGCCGACATTGTGCATGCTCTGTTGCCTGTGTCTATGTGCCTGTGGTTCTGTCAGTGTGATCATGTGATGTATCTGACCCCAGGAATGTGTCAATAAAGTTTCCCCTTCCTGGGACAATGAATTCACGGTGTTCTTATTTCAATTTCCAGGAGTGTATTACCGAGACACTCCCGCAAATGGGAAGTGACACTGTGAAGTATTGATCTGATATTAATCTAACTTATTTAAAATGTTCATCGCATAAAGTCGAACAATGGAAAATCCACGATGAAATGTAACAATATTACGAAAAGGAAAGTTGCCACTCACCACAGCGGAGACGCTGAGTCGCAGATAGGCACAACAAAAAGACTGTAACAATATAAGCCTTCGGTCAACAAAGCCCTTGTCGAAAATAGACACACACACACACACACACACACACACAAACGCAGCTCACACGCGTATGACTGCAGCCTCTGGCAGCTGAAGCCACACAGAGTGGCTGCAGTGATGTGTGTGTGTGTGTGTGTGTGTGTGTGTGTGTGTGTGTCGTCTATTTTCGACAAGGTCCTTGTTGGCCGAAAGCTTATATTGTTACAGTCTTTTTGTTGTGCCTATCTGCGGCTCAGCGTCTCCGCTATATGGTGAGTGGCAACTTTCCTTTTCGTAATATTGTTACATTTCATCACATAAAATGAATAAACTTTCATTCCAATCGGAACTGAAGTTCATTATGAGCACCAGTACAAAACGTAACCCCTACAGGCCCCAATACGCCCTTAAGTTCCTAGCAGCCTGGAAGTAAAGAGCCATTTTGAGCACTTTTTTATGATACCTGAAACACTTGCTGATCCTATATGGGCTCTACTGCTGACATTAGGGAAGCGGGCAGTCGGAGTCACGTGCTTTACATTCTGCAAGGTGTCTGTGTTGCAACATGCAGTGTACATTCTTGTTTTATGCAGTTGGAGTATGGCATCTGGTACCCTGATCATGAAGAGTCCGGCAGCAAGTTTTACCACTCCTGCCACACAATGGTCAGCATTCAGTCTCCCTTCAACATTAGGTGTTGCCATATCCTACAGCTCCTTTTTGACCTATCTCCAAGTAACCTGCTTACACTGGCGTCGAATTGAGTGCCTTGAACAGAAGCGAGACTCGTGTGGAGTATCATAAAATATCGTTCAATGTACATCTTGACTCTGACATACGAGTCCGTGCCTGTAGTATGGTGTCAGAGGTGAGGGATTCATGACGACCCAGCTTCCCGTAGTCCGTCACCAAATGTTCGTGGTGATACTCCGTCTGTAAACCACGCACACATTTAAGATATTCCATCGGTCTCTTCATCAGAGAGTAAGATCCCTTCGCCGGCCGGTATGGCCGAGCGGTTATAGGTGCTTCAGTCTGGAACCGCGCGACCCCTGCCTCGGGTATGGATGTGTGTGATGTCCTTAGGATAGTTAGGTTTAAGTAGTTCCAAGTCTAGGGGACTGATGACCTCAGATTTTAAGTCCCATAGTGCTCAGAGCCATTTGAACCATTTGAGTCAAGATCCCTTGAATCCACTAAACATCTAGAATTGTCTCAGTCTAGCTAGTGAGTACTTGGAGTATGGTGTAAGACGTGCACAGTATGACTGTCCTGCTTTCCATCCTAGATTTGCAGAGATTAAGACAAAATGGTTCAAATGGCTCTGAGCACTATGGGACTTAACATCTGAGATCATCAGTCCCCTAGACTTAGAACTACTTAAACGTAACTAACCTAAGGACATCACACATCCATGCCCGAGGCAGGATTCGAACCTGCGACCGTAGCAGCAGTGCGGTTCCGGACTGAAGCACCTAGAACCGCTAGGCCACAGCGGCCGGCCAGAGATTAAGACAACCTTCCCCTGAATTATCTTACTGAGTCGTCGCATAGGATTTAATCGTACCTGTTTTGCAGTGAAGCTCTCGTCGTTGACGTCCCACGCAGAAGCTGTAGTAGCGCCATTGAATTTTCTGGAAACTGCAGTTCTACACTCCGTAATTCTAAGTGACAATGCGTGTAGCTATATTACTTGAAATACGTCTGTGGAGGCCATTATGACGGATTTATTTGCGAAACTACCGTAACCTGATAATAAAGAAACAATATATCCCTTATTAACTGAAAATCTTGCACTTTTCGAAAGCATGGACTTCGACAGAACTCGCTCGGGAGGCACCCTATCTGCGACTGTCGATAACGGCCGGCAGTCGAGGTCACGTACTTAACAATCGTGAAACATCGCAGCTCTTCGCACAACTTTGTCAGATTAAACATCATTCGTTTGTTAACTGAAATGACTGATTTGTTGCCTAGAAATATTGGCGTTAAGTGATTATGACCGGTAGGCTTCCCCTCACATCTGTAGGGATAAAAGTGGCTTCTGTTAGTAAATAATTGTGAAACAAAATCACTTGCTTCGCACCAGGATGGCTTCAGTTTCCCTAGGGTAGCGTGCACCGGTGTACTTGCCTCTCTTATGGCTTGCGACTCCGGCTGACCCCACCATCTGCTGGCAGCACCAGAGGGCTCAGCGGTTCGATCACCTAACATGTGAACTGCGATCTTACGAAGTGCTAAAGCGTTCTGCAGTACTGCATGAGGTCACTGAAAGCTCCTTATATTGCAGATGCGATGTAAACTGTAAATTTGGAAAATAAGACAAGTAAAATGTGGTGAGGTCTACCTTACAACAGCCATTCAAACATAACCTAATATCTTCTCGTGATATAGCTTTCCTGCAGCCACCTGTGTCTATCCTACATCTGCATCTGAATCTACATTCATACTCATCAAGTAACCGTAAGGCGCGTGGCGGAGGGTACTCTGTACAAGTCATTTCCTTTTCTGTTCCACTCGCAAACAGAGCGAGGGGACAGCAGCTGTCCATATGCCTCCGCATGAGCTCTAATTTTTCGTATATCTGCGCCGTCCTTACTCGCAATGTATATTTACGGCAGCATAATCGTTTGGATTCCGTAGAAATGTTGGAACACGTGAGGCAATACTGACCCTACGACTCATCTTAGAAGCTAGATTAAGGAAGGGCAAACCTACGTTTCTAGCATTTGTAGACTTAGAGAAAGCTTTTGACAATGTTGACTGGAATACTCTCTTTCAAATTCTGAAGGTGGCAGGGGTAAAATACAGGGAGCGAAAGGCTATTTACAATTTGTACAGAAACCAGATGGCAGTTATAAGAGTCGAGGGACATGAAAGGGAAGCAGTGGTTGGGAAGGGAGTGAGACAGGGTTGTAGTCTCTTCCCGATATTATTCAATCTGTATATTGAGCAAGCAGTAAAGGAAACAAAAGAAAAATTCGGAGTAGGTACTAAAATCCATGGAGAAGAAATAAAAACTTTGAGGTTCGCCGATGACATCGTAATTCTGTCAGAGACAGCAAAGGACTTGAAAGAGCAGTTGAACGGAATGGATAGTGTCTTAAAAGGAGGATATAAGATGAACATCAACAAAAGCAAAACGAGGATAATGGAATGTAGTCGAATTACGTCGGGTGATGCTGAGGGAATTAGATTAGGAAATGAGACACTAAAGTAGTAAAGGAGTTTTGCTATTTGGGGAGCAAAATAACTAATGATAGTCGAAGTAGAGAGGATATAAAATGTAGACTGGCAATGGGAAAGGAAGCGTTTCTGAAGAAGAGAAATTTGTTAACATCGAGTATAGATTTAAGGTCAGGAAGTCATTTCTGAAAGTATTTGTATGGAGTGTAGCCATGTATGGAAGTGAAACATGGCCGATAAATAGTTTGGACAAGAAGAGAATAGAAGCTTTCGAAATGTGGTGTTACAGAAGAATGCTGAAGATTAGATGGGTAGATCATAACTAATGAGGAAGTATTGAATAGGATTGGGGAGAAGAGAAGTTTGTGGCACAACTTGACCAGAAGAAGGGATCGGTTGGTGGGACATGTTCTGAGGCATCAAGGGATCACCAATTTAGTATTGGAGGGCAGCGTGGAGGGTAAAAATCGTAGAGGGAGACCAAGAGATGACTACACTAAGCAGATTCAGAAGGATGTAGGTTGCAGTAGGTACTGGGAGATGAAGAAGCATGCGCAGGATAGGGTAGCATCGCCGTCGTCGGCGGCTGATACTCGTATCCGAGTTTTCATTTCTCTCCTGAGATTTCCTTTGTCACGGTTCAGACGTGGAAGTGTCGTTGATGGCTTAGCAATCCAATCCTAGCGTGGAACAGGCGGCCACAGACATTACAGCTGATGGAAGGTGGAGGACGTGGCTGAGCCTGGAGGAGTTTACGTCTCTGGCGTTTGTCATTCTCCATTCTTCGACGTTCCAGCTCAAAGTTTTGAAGAGCATTTGAGGTAACTGAGCGCCAGCGACTTCGGTCTTCTGCTATTGTGGACCAGTTACTCGGATCGATGTTCAAGTTTTTCAGATTTTTCTTGTACTGATCCTTATAACGTTTGAGAGGGGCACCTCGTGGCCTTTTACCTGTGCTCACTTCGCTGTACAGCATTTGGCGCGGAAGTCTGTCATTTTTCATCCGCTGGACATGTCCGACCCATCTGAGTTGATGCCCAATGATAAGAGCTTCCATGCTATGCATTTTTGCTTTCTCTAGAACAGCCGTGTTGGATATGAAGTCATCCCATTTCAGGTTCATGATATATCTTAGCTTCTGTTGGTTGAAGCGTTCTAGTTTCTTCAGATCGCAGCGATATAACGTCCAGGTTTCGCAACCATATAGCAGGGTGGAAATGACTACAGCTTTGTACACCATCAGTTTGGTGTACAGTGTTAGGTCTTTATTCAGGAAGACACGCTTTGTAAGACGACCAAATGCTACATGTGCAGCAAGTAATCTATTCTCCACATCTTTTCCAGATGAGCAGCTGGATGACAGTATGGTTCCCAGGTAGAGGAAATGGTCTACTTGTTCCAAGGGTGTATCATAGATGGATATGCTGAAGTCAGGAACGGAGGAGCCAGGAGTTGGCTGCGCCATCACCTTTGTCTTTGGAATATTGATCGTTCGTACGCCCTGCTGAAGGAATCAACTGACAGCTGCAACTCTGCAGGTGAATGAGCTGGAGAGGCATTGTCATCAGCATACTGCAGCTCTGTCACACGAGTAGTACTGGTGAACCTTTTTGAATGGAGTCTGGACTGGTTGAATAATCCTCCATCAAACCTGTACTTTAGTTCTATTCCTGCATTGTTTACGGTTGTCTCGTAAAGCATAGCTGCCAGATACAATGCAAATAATGTTGGTGCAAGAACGCATCCTTGTTTAAGCCCACTTGTTATTGGGAATTCACCAGTCATTTCATTCTGGCAGAGGACCTGCCCAGTCATATCAACGTGGAGAGCTTCAATCAGGTCAACAAAATGTTCAGGGCAGCCGAAGCGTTTTAAGACCATCCACATGGCTTCTCTGGGAACTGTATCAAAGGCCTTTTCTAGATCGTAGAAAACAAGTAGTAAAGGCTTTTGCTGTTCTCTGCACTTCTCCTGTAGTTGTCGTGCACAGAAGATCATGTCAATTGTCCCTCTTGAAGGTCGAAACCCGTATTGAGACTCAGGTAGTATAGTCTCTGAAAGTGTCTGGAGGCGATTTAAAAGGATTTTTGCAAAAATTTTTCCAGTGACAGAGAGTAGAGATATTCCCCGGTAGTTACCACAGACGCTTCTGTCGCCCTTTTTGAAGATGGTGACAATTGTGGAGTTCTTCAAGTCAGCTGGTACCTTGCGGGTTTCCCACATTAATAGAATGAGTGGGAAGAGTCTAGTTTTTAGAGGCAGGCCGCCACCCTCAATAAGCTCCATCGGGATGCTGTCAGGTCCAGGAGCCTTCCCAGGTTTCACACTCTTGAGTGCCTTGCAAAATTCTTGAAAAGTTGAAGGATCAGCCAGCCAGGGTTTTGGAGGGTGCTGTGGGACATTTTTGAGAAAATCTCCAGCGGCAGTAGAAGGGCTGTTTAACAGTGAGCTGAAGTGCTCTTTCCAACGATTTAAGATGTCCTGACTTTCAGTAAGAATGGTGGAGTTGTCAGCAGCTTTCAGTGCTCCTGATGAGGAGCGGATAGGTCCATACAGCTCTTTAATACCAACGTAAAAGCCACGCAGGTTCCTTGCATCAGAAAGATTTTGGAGTTCTGTGGCTTTCTGTTGCCACCATTTGTTCTTGATTACTCGTATTTCATTTTGACATTTCTGCTTGATTTCTTGAAAGTGTGCTTTCTTTTCTGCGCAGGATGGATCTTGAGCAAGGGAAAGGTAAGTATCCCGCTTTGCATTGATGATGGCTTGGATTTCTCCGTGGTTGTCATCAAACCAGTCACTTCTTTTCCGTGCACTACAACCAACAACATTCTCAGCAGTTTCTTTGATGATGTTCTTTAATGTGGTCCATTCTTGTTCGACGTCATCTGTGGTTGCTGGAGCTTTGTTAAGTTGTTCAGACAGTATGTCTTGGAAGTGTGAGCGAACGTTTTTGTTGTTCAGGTTGCTTATGTTGAATTTTCTGCGTGGTGGGCTTGAAAAGTGGGATCGTGGCTTGCGATACTTTGGTACTCTCAAACGGCTGACTAAAAGTCTATGGTCCGTCCAGCACTCATCGATGTTTAGTGCTGCTTTTGTGATGAGAATGTCTTTCTTGTCACGCTGTCGCGTAATAACGTAGTCTATAAGATGCCAATGTTTGGAGCGTGGGTGCATCCATGTAGTCTTATAGCGGTTACGCAAACGGAATTGGGTATTGGAGATGAAAAGCTCGTGCTCAGCACATAGACCAAGAAGTAGCAACCCATTTGCATTGCAGTTTCCCACCCCTTGTTTACCCATGACATCTCTCCAAAAACGGTTGTCCCTTCCCACTCTGGCATTGAAATCACCAAGTAAAATTAATTTATCTTGAATGGGTATTTTAGAGAGAGTACTGTTCAGTTGGTGGTAGAACTGATTCTTTGTGTCTTCATCACTGTCTAAAGTAGGAGCATATGCAGAGACGAAGGTGATGAATCTGTCTGAACCCATGGGTACTCTGTCATCAGTCTTTCATTAATTGAGACAGGTGTAAGTCGAAGATCTTTCACTATTTTCGTTTTTACGGCAAATCCTGCACCATGGATGCGTGGTTCTCCTGCATCCTTTCCCTTCCAGAAGATGGTGTACCCTGAACGTACCTCACTAATGTGTCCCTCACCTGAGAGTCTTGTCTCACTCAAGGCAGCTATGTCTATATCTAGCCGGGCTAGTTCTTGGGTGATAAGAGCGGTTCTTCTCTCTGGTCTGTAATTGTTCACGTCCAGGAGGGTCCTGACATTCCATGTCCCTATTGTAATAATCATTTCATTCTTCTTTTGTTTACGTCCGCAGTATAAGGAGTGACCTACTGGGTGCGGATTCCCAGCCCGGTTCAAGTGTGACTTCCGATGTTTAGCCCACATTTTCTAGGGCCTTCCCCATTCAGGGTGGGCAGCGGTCATCCTAAATAGGCCTGCCCAGTCGCAGATGCAGGACCGGATTCCCGAGTAGTCACACGGGTTCTCAGGAAGGCGACCATCACACACCTGCCCCCAGTGTGCAGGTCCAGACTAGTAGCTTCCAGCCTCACTCAGAGCCTGCTACCATCGTCCTTATCCCATCGCCATTGGTCTTTAGAGAAAATGACAAGAGAAATTGCCATTTGCGTGAATTTCTTTAAGGTGGATTACAGCTTGCGAGGAAGTGACCCACACACTATAGTTCTGGAACAATTCATCACGGCACATATGTATGTGACATGTGACTTCAGGTACCAGAACTGCAACGAACTGCCCCGAGCTCAATGATGGCTGAGCGGCGCCTTTACAGCCAGTTCGTCTGGCATGACCTCTTCCGCCTCCACGATCTTTGAGAACCTGGGATATAAGATTCTTCTTCCGCTCGCTTCGCCGTTGGGTCGAAGGGTAGATAATAGATACTAGAGAGGAAAGTGAAAGACACCCTTGGGCCTCGGAAACCTGATACCGTTGGGGTCGAAGCATGGAGAGCTGCATCAAACCAGTCTCAGGATTGAAGACCACAACAACAACAATCGTTCTGCAGTCAGCTTCAAATGCCGGTTCTCTAAATTTTCTCAGTAGTGTTCCTCGAGAGGAATGTCGACTTCGCTCCAGGAATTACGATTCGAGTTCCTGAAGCACCTCCGTAACACTTACATGTTCCAACCTACCGTTGAAAAATCTAGCAGCCCGTTTCTGAACTGCTTCGATGTCTTCCTTCAGTCCGCCCTTTACTGATCGCAAACACTCGAGCAGTATTCAAGAACAGGTCGCACCAGCGTCCTTTATGCGCTCTCTTTTATACACTTTCCTACAATTCTTCCAAAGTCGACAATTCGCCTTCCCTACCACAGCCGTCGCATACTCCTTTCACTTAATATCGCTTTGTAACGTTACGCCCAGATAACAGGTGGTTAGAACTAAACTTCCCCAATTTAACACATTATAACATGGAAAGTAATTATCGTACGAATACCAAACTTGGTAGTATTAACGTCCAGAGTATGGGATGCATGATTTCCATGCGCCACAGCGCCACCGTCCAATTCCAACTATGGCCACCAGGTGCTGTGATCAGCCATTGTGATTAAGTCTCTCACACCTGCCCAGTCGAGTGTACTTGCTGATGTGTCAACATGAGCTTGGACAAAAGGAGCAGGGCATTATTGGTGAAGCTCTATTATCAAAACAACAGTAATGCTGCAGCTGCGCTTCGAGAATGTCGCCGGCTGAAAGGAGTACAGAAGGGTCCTGTTTCTCCACCTGCTGAGCGAAGCATGATGAAGCTGGAGAACTAGGCGACGCTCCAGAAAGAGGCCGACGACTGGAGCAGTCGCCCCACCCTCCAGTGTTGCCAAATATATTCGAAACGGAGGATCCAAGATGGGGGCGATAGATATGGCAACATCGCAATGACGTCATGGTGGTAAGTTCAAATTTTGGCAGGAAAATAGATCAATTGGGCTACCTCCACTAACGGCTGCATTGCCCTTGTCTGCTGGAGAATTACTAAATCCTGATGTTCTCTGATGGAACGCATCGCGGTTCCTACAGGCGTGGACATGTTACGTCGCGGGGGTGGCACCCGACGCAACGTATGAGAGACCTCTTGCCTCACCTCATCAGCTAGATCGTCGAGAAACCTGGACACCGCTTGTCCAATGGAGGAAATGAATTCCGTAATGGGAACATTGCTGGGTGTCAGGGCAAAACTCAATAGCTTTTCAAATACTGCCAGCGTAGCATAGTCCAGTTGTTTGGTTGTGAGATATTGTGTCCAGATGACGAGATGTTCCGGCTGGAGACCCGATTTGAATACAACGAATTATTACGCCGGGAAAGTTTACGGAGCCGCAGGCACGGTACTGATTGGAAAATTTTGTGTAAACAAGTCAATATAAGATAATTTAAGCAGCAAAATGAAAAAATGAAAAAATAGAGACTGAAAGCAGATGAGTTGTATATTTATAAATGAAAAATATATATCTGTAAAAAGGAAACAAGATACAAGAACATCCATCTAGGGATAAATAAGTAACATTTTTATAAAAAGTGCTCTGCAGACAAGAATTTGTGAGAACAACGTGGCCTCGTGATGACTGGGTGTTGTGTTAGTTAGGTTTAAGTAGTTCTGAGTTCTAGGGGACTGATGACCACAGATGTTAAGTCCCATAGTGCTCGGAGCCATTTGAACCATTTTTGAAGAACAACGTGTATGGGACAGAACCACAGTGGCACACATGTGCAGTGAAACACGTACAGGACACACTGAGGCGAGCCGAGTAGCAGCTGATGGCCTAACAGTGATGAGGTGCCCGCCCACTGTACGGCCGCTGAGTGCAGCGGAAAGTGGTCAGTCAGTCGCTTCATTGGAGACCATTCCTTTTTGGAGGACGTCAAGTCAGCCAGGCAATAACCCGTGGTAGTATTATTCCGAGGGATACACATCCATGATTAACTTTTCTCTTAATGAGAACCAGTTTGCTGGTTCAACCGTGCAGTGCAGCTTTGAACAGCAACCCGCATTCTGTTTAGATATGCACGGACAGCAACATCATGCCAGGTAGCCCTACTCTGACATTATCTCTTGATGTTTTGATCCACTACGAGCCATTCTGCATCTTCCTGCGTTTACGCAGCATATATACAAATATTAACAGGCCAAAGAGTGTAGATGGACTTCCCACACAGTCACACTATCCAAGTCACAGTAAGCTGGCTGTAACTCAGTCCTTGCAGAGCCACTCAGGTGCAGAAATCAGAAATGGTGCACCCCAGCTGTCGACGTACGAAATGAGGTAATCTTAAGTCCCAGATGGGTCATTGACGTGAAGGAAGGACGATTCCCCACGACCATGGCACTGAAACGACTAGATTCGATGAGTACAGGTGCAGACGAGCAAAGAGAATCTGCCTCCCCTTCAAACTGAACCACTGCCTCCACATAAATTCACATGCCAGTGTCAAGTAATTGTTCTAGCGAGTGAAAGTGGATATGCCATAACCACCGTGATGGACACAAGTACCACTTCCACTAAGTGAATTCAGAAAATTCCGACCTATTGTTGAGGGTGTGTTAACACATTTTAGGCAACTTATGACTCGAATCATACTGTATTTACCTTATTTTAACACTTTTTGTGCTAGTATGTAACAACGGCTCATTTACCTCATCATCTGACACAATTGCCTACAAAGGTTTGTTGCCCAAGAGGTCCAGGCACAAATTATGGTGGCAGCACTGAGTTGATTGTACTTGTAAATGTCATAGGGATTCTTTTTGATTAGGATATCATTTGGACGTTAATACACCACAACTGAAGGATAAGATTTTCGGTAGACTTATGCCCCCTCTACCCCATCCAGCACCATCCTACATGGCCTCTTGAATTAAAATTGTTGCTAGGATGAAGCAAAAGAGAAAGCGAAGGGTGATTAGACATTTGCATTTATGTATATTTTCTTAGCTTAACTTAATTACTCTCTTATCACACATAATGCCACACTGCAGATACGCTGTTTGTGTTAATATCAAGCTATATATATATATATATATATATATATATATATATATATATTATCTCTAATAATAACACAGAAACTTACATAATGCTCAGATAAAAATATGCAGTATTACATTTCATATTGTGCTTGTTGGGATTAATCACGTAATTTTTTGCACTGATGACATAACAATAATTTTTATACACGTATTATTCTTGTAAAATTTAGTAATGAGTTGATATGAAAGTACATACGTCACAATCCTCTTATCTGCTGATACAGGTGAAAGAATCATGGTACTGGGGACCACCAATAGTTAAGAGGCACAGGATTTTATAGATATAGTGTAACAATAGACTTTTCCCTTTCATTAAGATATGGAAATGGAAATGTCGTGTGGCTAGGGCCTCCCGTCGGGTAGACCGTTCGCCTGGTGCAGGTCTTTCGATTTGACGCCACTTCGGCGACCTGCGCGTCGATGGGGATGAAATGATGATGATTAGGACAACACAACACCCAGTCCATGAGCGGAGAAAATTTCCGACCCAGCCGGGAATCGAACCCGGGCCCTTAGGATTGACAGTCTGTCACGCTGACCACTCAGCTACCGGGGCGGACTTTCACTACGATGTGGACGTGTATATCAAACAACTGGACAGAATTTTATTTTACTTTGGTTTGTTATGTAGATTTTTTTCTGATCACCGTTTGTGAGATTAAATTGCATTCCATAACATCAAGTGGAGGAAGAAAAGTGGTGGGAGGACCGAACCAAATGGAGAGGACTCGTCAGCACCCAGACCCGGCAGCAGCTGGAGCGGGATCCGGATATAGATAGAACATCAAGTAATTTGCCTTCAGCAGTAGCAGTGAGCCCAGTAAAAAATGTGAATGAGAAGAGTGGTCCCCACATGAATGAGTGTTTTACACACACACACACACACACACACACACACACACGTGTCGTCTGGTTTGGTATTCCGAGACGAACCGAAACCAAAAGAAAAATTTTCCGTCAAGGCAGCGCTTCCAAGAAATGATCCCTTGTTTCTTTGGATATACTGAGCATGTCACGACTTCTCTTTTAGAGGACAGCAGAATGGTATACAACAATTTTTCTGCCACAAGTCATCGATGAAAGGAGAGAAAACAGCCAGAAGCGTCACTTCATTCTTCGCCATGACAATTCCAGTATGACAAATAATACACTATTTGACGTAGAAAAACTTTCAAAGAGAGAGAGGAAGATCATGACGTAGCGCTCCGTCGACTACGAGATCATTAGAGATGAAGCACAAGATCGGATTGTTTAAAAGATTTGGAAAGAAATCGGTCGTGCCTTTCAAAGGAGCCATCCCAGCATTTGCCTGGAGCGATTTACGGAAATCACGGAAAACCTAAATCAAGATGGTGGAACGCAGATTTCAATTTTCGTCCTGAATGCGAGTGTAGTATGCTAACCACTGCGCCACCTCGGTCTGTGAAATATTTTCAGTTAATCTATTGTAGTCCCTGTCCACCTGACATAGCGCCCCAAGAAAATGTCGAATCCTACCGAAACCAGGTTTTTTGAGGCAGCGAATACATAGTGGAAAAATGGCTCCAGCATTGTGTGCAAGTGCGTGTGAAGTTGAAAGGCAAATATTCTGGGACGATATATTGTGCCCTTTGGGCACTAACACCCGGCTGTTCAACCGTCAACTCTTTCGTCAGAAACACCTTTGTTTTTATTATGTCCATACCAAATCCTGTATTATGTCCGTGATACTCTCCCCTATTTCTCGACAACACAAAACATGGCGCACTTCGTTGAACTTTCTCGATGTGCTCCACTAAAATTTTTGCCAAAAAGATTTGCTTTTTTTTATATATATATAAATAAATTTAAAAGGGGAATCTCATACTAGGGGAACTCACCATGAAAAACTCTTTCTACCACATAACCATTTCGGTACCAACAACATCTAAAATTAAGTATAAAATTACCAAGGAAGACAATGCCATGTACGAAATTTAACCGCTAGTGGCTGGAACGCTGACCGTTACCACCTCCTTACGGGATTACGCGATTCACAGCCGTGGCGTAGTCTTCTGGAGTGCGCTGCGGGTCGTTGTATTAAGTAGAATTATGTATTATAATAACTTTCTATGACTAACCGTGTTCTTCTTCTCTTTGATAGTGGTAGAACCCACGAGCTCGCAAGGTTTCTACCTTGATGATCAGACCAATACAGCTACGGAATCAGATCACTCCTCAGAAGTCACTGCTCGTGAATTAAATTACGTGATAACTGAATTGAAGTACATGATAAATTTGTGGGGACCTGAGCACTGTATCCTGAATATGTCTCAGTTAACTGTCCGGTAATTCTTCCTATAGATATGGGTTTCATTAGCTGTGAAAGAAAAATTAAGGAGAAAAATACATTCATAATTTATTCCATAAGTGGCATTTTAAATACTGGAGGGATTAAACATTCTTTATAAACAGTTATACATCAAGTAGTACCCAGCTGGTCAAGGTAATAACTGTATCTAATTGGTGGCAAATGTCTGAGATGGCTGAGTGCCGTAATTTGACTGCACCAGTTTCCTGTCTTCGTTATCCTGTCGCGAAGTTAAACATCTTCGTGGTGACCGCAAGGTAAGGATGACAGCAGGGGAAGGCAAGCATATTGGTGGGGCAGAGCGACAGAACCAGGGCCGACTGCTTCCAGAAAGTCAACGGGTTACCATGGCTGTCCAGTCCTATCATGCTGTTGCTGCAGTGCGTTCTTAGCAGAGTCAGAGGTGGTAATAGCGTCGGCGCAAGCAGGTTCTCCGTTTCTCCTCTGAGGTTCAAGTTCTCTCTGCCCGTCTAAGGAATCGACCTGTACTCTTTCATCTCCATAGCCTATGTCCGTCTTCTACGGTCTGCACTGGCTGAGTCCTCACTCCTCACGCTTCTCTCGGAAGTGACCAAAAACGCAATTTCTCTCAGACTGGCGGATATTTTTTCGTGGACCTAAAAATTTACGGGCAGGCGCTAAATTAACTACCAACACTGGCCACGAGCAAATTGTTGTAATGTATTTCATCCTCCATCCAATAGATCCATAAAACTGTTCTCCTAATCAGTCACATTACTGCCCCTCTCAATCAAGAAAGTGGGGCTCAGGACGTACGTCACAGGCCAACTACCAATGTAGGATATAGTTTTGCCACCGTGGGAAAACAAAAAAAGGGAAAAAGGGTCCAATTCTCTTGGCATCGGTTTGGCGGGCCACCGGTCATGCAATAATAGGTCAGCTTGGTGGTGTTTTGGGTATGCTTACTACAGATGTTACCTGCAGGTGGAGCCTATGCTTTTGCAATGGTGAGACGTCCTGACAACGCCTCTTTGAAACTGCTGACCATACTATCAGGGAAGTTTTTCTGGTTAGTTTTTGGACACATGGCTTGACCTGCAAGTTAGACTGGAGAAAAGAGGGTGGTTCAAATGGCTCTGAGCACTACGGGACTTAACAGCTGTGGTCATCAGTCCCATAGAACTTAGAACTACTTAAACCCAACTAACCTAAGGACATCACACACATCCATGCCCGAGGCAGGATTCGAACCTGCGACCGTAGCAGTCGCGCGGTTCCGGACTGCGCGCCTAGAACCGCGAGACCACCGCGGCCGGCGAAAGAGGGTGGGGTCGTAGAGTCTTAACATGGCGGCTGCATCTCTGTGTATCGTCACCCGGCACCCACCTGGCGGCAGCCCGGCAGTTCGTGCAACGCACCGTTCTTCCACTCTGCCCTGGCCGTGAGTTCACTGTCCGACGTGTAAGTACAATGCCTCCTACATCCCAAGGGATGACCCCCAGTGTGGCCATCGGCCTCTCTCCAGCACTCGCTTTTCCCTGCCGGGATCATGTTTCCTTCTGCACATCATTACTACAGCATGTAGGAAATTCAAACAACACCTAGAGTTACTACTGCCATTGCAGTCGCCATCATATTCCTCATTTAAAGTCCAAGTTCAAGATGTGGCTAGCCACTTCTCATGACTCCCTCTGTGCAGTTCAAATCCTGCATAGGAGGTATCATGCTCAAAAACAACTAGTGTGACATCTCCAAAGAAAAATCTTTGAGGATCCTTGCGTCCTCATAATCCCTTGGTATTATCTTACTGTATCGGGGGGGTGAAGGATAGGAGAAAGGGGTAAATCTATTCTCTTTGTTAAACACACACGTTCACACACACACACACACACACACACACACACACACACACACACATACAAATGAGACGTAAATTTCTTCCATTCTGTGGCGCTTCATCGGTAAAGATAGGTCAAACTCTTCAAAAACATTCAAGTGAAGACTGTCTTCCGTCCACTAATTGAGTCACAGGCTTGGTAATGTCAGGGACGATCTAAGGCTACGGAAATCAGGAGTCTATCAGATCTCCTGCGAATGTGCCATGACGTACATAGGTCCAACGATGCGTACTATCGAAGTCGTTGCCAAGAACATCAACGGCACACCAGACGGCACGTGATGGCTGGGTGTTGTGTGATGTCCTTAGGTTAGTTAGGTTTAAGTAGTTCTAAGTTCTAGGGGTCTGATGACCTCAGATGTTAAGTCCCATAGTGCTCAGAGCCATTTGAACCATTTTGAACCAGACGGCAGCAGCCTAACAAGTCAGCGTTTGCTGAACATTGCGTCTCGGAATCACACAGAATGAATCATGATCAGACCGAGATTCTGACACAGACGTCAAAATACTGGAGTTGTGTCATTAAAGAGTCCATCGATACACGAGTACGGGAACTGCTGATCAATCGAGGTAGCAGTTACACCCTTAGTAATGCCTGGGAACCCGCTTTGAATCTGATTAAAAGGAGAAAGAAGACATCCCACCAGGAACTGACTTGGAGAACAGGCAGAGATACTACGAGGACGCCGCCAGCACACGATCCTGGGCGAGGACCGTTAACGGAACACCTGGAGGGGGCGAGGGAGGAGATAAAAGGCCGGCGACGGCGTCTCGGCTGTTACTTTGTCAGCCCGCATGATGATGGCAACATGGTCGCTTGCCGAAATATTGTGCCCGCTCTACGCACTAACACCCGGCTGTTCACCCGTGCACTCTTTCGTCAGAAACGCCTTTGTTTTAATGATGTCCACCCGAAATCGTGTATCATGTCTGTGACACTCGCCCCTATTTCTCGATAATATAAAACGTGGTGCTCTTCTTTGAACTTTCTCCATGTACTCCACTAATCCCATATGGTAAGGATGCCACACCGGCAAGCTTTACTCCGGAATAGGACGGGCAAAGGTTGTCTAGGCAGCCTCTTAATAGATCTGCTGCATCTTCTAAGTGCTCTGCCAATAAATTGCAGTCACTGGTTCTCCTTCCCCAAAACACTTTCTAGATCTTCTTTCCAATTTAAGTTCTTCGTAATTTTAATTCCAAGGTATTTAGTCGAATTTACGGCGTATAGATTTGATTGCTCTATCGTGTAACCGAAGTTAACGGATTCCTTTCAGCGCTCTTGTGGATGATCTCACACTTTTCATAATTTAGGACCAATTGCCAATTTTAGCACCATATTGATATCTTTTCTAAATCGTTTTGCTAATTTTTTTGTATCTTCTGATGACTTTACTAGCCGATAAGCGACAGTATCATCTGTAAACCCCTTAGAGGGCTGTTCAGCTTATATTTATATAGATAAGGAACAGCAGAGGTCCTATAAGACTATCCTGGGGAACGCCGGAAATCACTTCCGTTTTACTCGATGACTTTCTGCGAATTACAACGAACTGTGACCTCTCTGAGGGAAATCACGGATCCAGTCGCGTAACTGAGACAATATTCCATAAGCACGCAATTCCATTACAAGGCGCTTGTGAGGTACAGTGTCAAAAGTCTTCTGGAAATTTATAAATACGGAATCAATTTGAAATCCCTTATCCAGAGCAGGCAGCACTTCGTGTGTTTAAAGAGCTAGTTGTGTTTCACAAGAACGATATTTTCTAAATCCGCGTTGAGTGTGCGTCAATGGACCGTTCTCTTCGCGGTAATTCACAATGTTCGAATACAATGTACGTTCCAGTAATAACGTGCTGAAATATTTTTTCATAAGCTCACACTGAATTGGTGTGCCGCGGGCTTTAGGCAGCTGCAGACAGCGGCAGCGTGTACCATGAGACACACCAGCCAACAGCGTAATCCTGTGGCTCTGTCTGTACCGTGAGCTTGTGTATGAAATCTTATGGAACTTAACTGCTAAGGCCATCAGTCCCGAAGTTTACACACTACTTAACCTAAATTATCCTAAGGACAAACACACACACCCATGCCCGAGGGAGGACATGAACCTCCGCCGGGACCAGCCGCACAGTCCATGACTGCAGCGCCTCAGACCGCTCCGCTAATCCCTCGCGGCACCGTGAGCTTACGGATGGGCGCAGAAGAATTAGCGTTGCTATTTCCGTGCGTTTAGCTTTGGTGAAGACAGCCACTGACGTGTTTACTACGGGTGGGAAAAATCACACACTTCCGTTATTCCATTCGTAAGCGAAAGCGAAGTTATTCCTGGCGCACATTTGCTACGGACAGTGTGAGAGGGTAAAACTATGGCGAAATACGGCGCCTACGCGATGGCAGTTACCGGCGTCGTCAACGAACGAAGACAGGGGGCGCATTGGCGACGCCGCAAAGTATTTTCCGTCTCTCTATGGGCAGAAAAAGAAAACATTCACTCACCTCTGGTGCACATAGCTACAGCCCCGGCTACGACTGTAGAGGTTCCCTTTCGACTGATCACGGACGCTGTAGTTGTCCTTCAGTTCTAGTCAGAACACCGGTTGCGTGTATTGAGTTACAGCACACAATTTATAGTCAGTTACGTTCTTACTGTAAATATTTTATTCTTATAATTGCCTTACAGACCTCTAGCATCTCAGGTACACTAGTCGCTGTGCATCGTTCAGAAGCGACGTAAAGTTGTAACTTCCCCCTCACTTATCGACCTTAATGAAAGTCAAAAATTAGACCGCGTGCACCTAATGGAAATGAGGGAAAAAGCAATCATCACCGAAGTTAATTTGTCAGTTAAGAGGGAGGAAAGGGTTACATCTAAATGAAAGGAAAAAATGCAAATGAAATTGGTGGAAATTAATTTTGAGAATAGGGTAAAATTAATAAAGAAAGTAAATGTGTGGTCGTTACGTTAACAATTAATTGGCTTTAATTAGATATTTAAGATTTGGGGAAAATTACGGTTGCCAGTCCTATGGATAACTACTATAATAACTGAAAATGAAAGATTAATGCACATATAATTAGCACTAAAAGCGTGGCAACTGAAGGTTGACAAGCGTTGTGTGAAAACTGAAAGTTTGTGAGAAGTAATAAATTTCACTACACTCTGACTTAATTTAGCAAAAGAATTAATAAAACCGGAAAATTGAAAGTCAATTTAGTGACTGAAATTAATAGTGAACTTTGTTTCTGAAGCACTGCGAAATTCAATAAAATAAGGTTAGTCTTGGGCTACCTCAACAATCATTTCAAAAGCTACTTGAATCTACGCAATTTAGAAATAAGAGATTTAACTTTGAACTTGAATTAAATTATTCTGAACAATTAACAATAGTAAAATTTAGTACGTACCAAGCTGAGCTGCAGTCACAGGTAACTAAAATACGGTAACAAAACTCGCACTCATAATTTGTGCTTGTATAATCTAAATATTGTAGCCAGCTGTGAATACTTTAACTGAACTTTGAAATTAAAGCAGTGAAACGGAATGATATTACTTTAATGCTGGCATTTGAATTTCAACGACACTCGGGTTCATTCCGGAAAAGGAACGGACCCTGCTTGGTAATGGTTCATGCTACGTTGCTGTAATTTTGTGAGACAAATTGAACAGTTTGAAAAGCTGAGGTCTGCGATACAGTTCTAAAACTTAACGTGCTCCCAGTCTTCCTTGTTGGTTGATTGAAGGTTTGAAGTCGTCGATCGAGGAGGTGGCGACAGTCACACATTGTCGGCCGTCGCTGTTGCAGAAGCTGGATGTTGGCGCGCCTTCTTCTCGACACGGTCACCAGGTGAAACGGGCTCTTGATGTGCACCAGCTAATGCTTCCCGTCCGCAACACCGTGTCAGAAACTATCATAGCAAGTCGAGCGCAATTACATGCTGCCAAACCCCGATAGCGCGGCAACTCGCGGGAGCGTCACTCAACACACCTGCTCCACCGCCCTACTCCAGCCAGACTCCGCTCAGCCCGCGCTCCACGCGGCAGAGTTAACACTACCAAAGATCCTCAACACTTTGGTTCTCCACACGACCTATCGATGTAATCGTTGGATAGCATAGTGTTCCCTAGGCCAGACCCAGCGTAAAAATACAAATAATATTTACAAAACAAACCAATTATACATCGACATAAATGCATATATATATATATAGTAAAACAATTAACAATACATAAAGACGCAGAAATGTCATATCTTCAGGTAACAAAATAAGGAAAAAAATGTATAGTACAATAGATGGAAATATGAGGATATGCATTTCCGGCGTTACAAAGTGAGTCACGATTTGCAGCGACCCGGAGCGGCTGCCCCGCTCCTGGGTACCTCCTCCTCCACCCACGCGGATCGGCCGCCGCCAGCGCCAGCACGGCACCGCCGGCGTCGTTAGCTCGTCGGCGGCTAAGCCGGCCGAGAACAATGGCTGACGCGGGGCCATTGTATGGCGGGCTCCCCGCTGACACGGCTGCCCTGGCCGGATCACCGGCACAGACACACGGAATGGAATGGCCGGCCTCTCGTTTGCTCTGACTCACACTGCCACAAGCATTCCAGGCACCGTACGCCAGCTCGGCGTGGGCACCCTTAAACGCCGTCCACTGACAGCCCTCGTGGCTGTTTGCCCAAATCGTTATCTGTCGGCGAATTACGCACAGCCCAGATATACTCAGCGGACACATCAGTTGGGTACGACCCGAACTATTACTCCAATTCGTCCGACAATGCTAAAAGCGTTTTCTCGCGCGTATTAAACGATTTTTGGAAGCAACATATCGTTCTAGTATCACATAAACGGCGACTTTTTCTTGTTGTTGTTGTTGTGGTCTTCAGTCCTGAGACTGGTTTGATGCAGCTCTCCATGCTATCCTATCCTGTGCAAACTTCTTCATCTCCCAGTATTTACTGCAACCTACATACTTCTGAATCTGCTTAGTGTATTCATCTCTTGGTCTCCCTCTACGATTTTTACCCTCCACGCTGCCCTCCAATGCTAAATTTGTGATCCCTTGATGCCTCAGAACATGTCCTACCAACCGATCCCTTCTTCTGGTCAAGTTGTGCCACAAATTTCTCTTCTCCCCAATCCTATTCAATACTTCCTCAATAGTTATGTGAGCTACCCATCTAATCTTCAGCATTCTTCTGTAGCACCACATTTCGAAAGTTTCTATTCTCTTCTTGTCTAAATTATTTATCGTCCATGTTTCACTTCCATACATGGCTACACTCCATACAAATACTTTCATAAATGACTTCCTAACACTTAAATCAATACTGGATGTTAACAAATTTCTCTTCTTCAGAAACGCTTTCCTTGCCATTGCCAGTCTACATTTTATATCCTCTCTACTTCGACCATCGTCAGTTATTTTGCTCCCCAAATAGCAAAACTCCTTTACTACTTTAAGTGTCTCATTTCCTAATCTAATTCCCTCAGCATCACCCGACTCAATTCGACTACATTCCATTATCCTCGTTTTTCTTTTGTTGATGTTCATCTTATATCCTCCTTTCAAGACACTGTCCATTCCATTCAACTGCTCTTTCAAGTCCTTTGCTCTCTCTGACAGAATTACAATGTCAACGGTGAACCTCAAAGCCGCGCGACTGCTACGCTCGCAGGTTCGAATCCTGCCTCGGGCATGGATGTGTGTGATGTCCTTAGGTTGGTTAGGTTTATGTAGTTCTAAGTTCTAGGGGACTGATGACCACAGCTGGTAAGTCCCATAGTGCTCAGAGCCATTTGAACCATTTGAGCCTCAAAGTTTTTATTTCTTCTCCATGGATTTTAATACCTACTCCGAATTTTTCTTTTGTTTCCTTTACCGCTTGCTCAATATACAAATTGAATAACATCGGGGAGAGGCTACAACTCTGTCTAACTCCCTTCCCAACCACTGCTTCCCTTTCATGTCCCTCGACTCTTATAACTGCCATCTGGTTTTTGTACAAATTGTAAATAGCCCATCGCTCCCTGTATTTTACCCCTGCCACCTTTAGAATTTGAAAGAGAGTATTCCAGTCAACATTGTCAAAAGCTTTCTCTAAGTCTACAAATGCTAGAAACGTAGGTTTGCCTTTCCTTAATCTTTCTTCCAAGATAAGTCGTAAGGTCAGTATTGCCTCACGTGTTCCAGTATTTCTACGGAATCCAAACTGATCTTTCCCGAGGTCGGCTTCTACCAGTTTTTCCATTCGTCTGTAAAGAATTCGTGTTAGTATTTTGCAGCTGTGACTTATTAAACTGATTGTTCGATAATTTTCACATCTGTCAACACCTGCTTTCTTTGGGAATGGAATTATTATATTCTTCTTGAAGTCTGAGGGTATTTCGCCTGTTTCATACATCTTGCTCACCAGATGGTAGAGTTTTGTCAGGACTGGCTCTCCCAAGGCCGTCAGTAGTTCCAATGGAATGTTGTCTACACCGGGGGCCTTGTTTCGACTCAGGTCTTTCAGTGCTCTGTCAAACTCTTCAGGCAGTAACGTACCTGCCATTTCATCTTCATCTACATTCTCTTCCGTTTCCATATTATTGTCCTCAAGTACATCGCCCTTGTATAGACCCTCTATATACTCCTTCCACCTTTCTGCTTTCCCTTCTTTGCTTGGAACTGGGTTTCCATCTGAGCTCTTGATGTTCATGTAAGTGGTTCTCTTATCTCCAAAGGTCTCTTTAATTTTCCTGCAGGCAGTATCTATCTTACCCCTAGTGAGATAAGCCTCTACATCCTTACATTTGTCCTCTAGCCATCCCTGCTTAGCCATTTTGCAATTCCTGTCGATCTCATTTTTGAGACGTTTGTATTCCTTTTTGCCTGCTTCATTTACTGCATTTTTATATTTTCTCCTTTCATCAATTAAATTCAGTATTTCTTGTGTTATCCAAGGATTTCTACTAGCCCTCGTCTTTTTACCTACTTGATCCTCTGCTGCCTTCACTACTTCATCCCTCAGAGCTACCCATTCTTCTTCTACTGTATTTCTTTCCCCCATTCCTGTCATTGTTCCCTTATGCTCTCCCTGAAACTCTGTACAACCTGTGGTTCTTTCAGTTTATCCCGGTCCCATCTCCTTAAATTCCCACCTTTTTGCATCTGCCGCTGGAAATGTGTTACTATTTAAATCCTGGTTCCTAAATCTCTGTCTTACCATTATATAATCTATCTGATACCTTTTAGTATCTCCAGGGTTCTTCCATGTATACAACCTTCTTTCATGATTCTTAAACCGAGTGTTAACTATGATTAAGTTGTGCTCTGTGCAAAATTCTACCAGGTGGCTTCCTTCCTCTTTCATTTCTTAGCCCCAATCCATATTCACCTACTACGTTTCCTTCTCTCCCTTATCCTACTACCGAATTCCAGTCAGCCATGACTATTAAATTTTCGTCTCCTTTCACCATCTGAATAATTTATTTTATTTCATCATACATTTCTTCTATTTCTTCGTCATCTGCAGAGCTAGTTGGCATATAAACTTGTACTACTGTAGTAGGCGTGGGCTTCGTATCTATCTTGGCCACAATAATGCGTTCACTATGCTGTTTGTAGTAGCTTACCCGCATTCCTATTTTCCTATTCATTAGTAAACCTACTCCTGCATTACCCCTATTTGATTTTGTGTTTATAACCCTGTATTCACCTGACCAGAAGTCTTGTTCCTCCTGCCACCGAACTTCACTAAGTCCAACTATATCTAACTTTAACCTATCCATTTCCCTTTTTAAATTTTCTAACCTACCTGCCCGATTAAGGGATCTGACATTCCATGCTCCGATCCGTAGAACGCCAGTTTTCTTTCTCCTGATAACGACGTCCTCTTGAGTAATCGCCGCCCGGAGATCCGAATGGAGGACTATTTTACCTCCGGAATATTTTACCCAAGAGGACGCCATCATCATTTAATCATACAGTAAAGCTGCATGCCCTCGGGAAAAATTACGGCCGTAGTTTCCCCTTGCTTTCAGCCGTTCGCAGTACCAGCACAGCAAGGCTGTTTTGGTTATTGTTACAAGGCCAGATCACTCAATCATCCAGACTGTTGCTCTTGCAACTACTGAAAAGGCTGCTGCCCCTCTTCAGGAACCACACGTTTGTCTGGCCTCTCAACAAATACCCCTCCGTTGTGGTTGCACCTACGGTACGGCTGTCTGTATCGCTGAGGCACGCAAGCCTCCCGACCAACGGCAAGGTCCATGGTTCATTATTCAATAAGTAAGCATGAAAACTCACAAGCAGTAGATACATATGGCGTGCAAGGTACGACGTGGAAACACAATACAACATATTCTCATAAAAGAGAATAGAATCCAATATACTCCCATATCCTTCCAGTACCATCAACTGAATGAAATAAGATCGTCTGCGAATATCGTAATGAAAGAGCGATACTGAGCTCTCTGTATTGGAAAAACCCTCCATCCGAACAGATGTAACTTCGCGTACAACGAGAACCCATCTGCAACGCTGAAAAATCATATAATATAGGATTACACCAGTGCGCAATACTTTTAAGCAATGCTTTCAGCAGAAATCCTGAATATTGAAGCCTAGAAGTGCTTAGTGCCAATGCACTTCCACTTACAACGGCTTGGGAGGTTATGGATGACGCTACTCACAGCGACCTCAAAGCTATCATCGTGAACGTAGGCACACAGACATAATCACCTACACCGCACAGACATCAGCGACTGTTATCTCATGAGGCGGACTGGGCGAAACTAAGCCAGATGATTGAGGCCTTCCCTCTACATGCAGTTGAAGAGTCAGTGGGTTATAAAGCACATATTTTGACTGACTTACTACAAAAAGCACAAAGGGCTGCAATTCCGACCGCTGACACTGGACGAAAGCTAAACATACCACGGACTAGAGAACTAAAAAGGTTGCGCAAAGAAGCAAGAAACAAACGGGAGTGGTATCAAAGAGCGACAACGGCAAAGGAAAGAGATGTCAGACTCAAATAGTTCGGGGAAGCAAAACAACGCTGCAAACAAGAGTCACAAAAAAAAAAGAAACAGGAGAAGGACTTTGGAACAAAAACGTGCAGAAACAGCTCCAAACCAACATTTGAGGCGAACACTTCAAAATACAACGAAGCGTCTGAAGACGCGATGACGGTACCACAACAGAGAGGCGGAGAAGTTCTGCGGAATTCCTGCTAAACAAACTCCTCCCCGATGATAAGCAACAGTCAGATGAACAGATTCGTACTGGCCAACGAACCACAACGAACTCTTGCTATAAAAATGGTACCGTCATTATTCCCTTTGCATGCGAGGAGGTCGCGTTGGCAATTGCCAAATCAAAGAACAAAAAAGCCACTAGGCCAGGTGGTATCAGTTCCGAGACAGTGAAAATTGTCATTCCATAGATTGTTCCATACCTGAAGGATCTGCTCAACGAAACGTTACTGCTGCGACGTGTACCTGCGGTCTGGAAAACAGCGAATGCCGTCATAATTAAAAAATCAGAGCATAAGGATCCTTTAGATCTAGAAACGTATAGACCTATATGCTTTATTAACACCTAGGCCAAGGTCCAGGAACGACTTCTGCTCCATCGCTTGCAAATGCGCAGGGAGCTGCTTGGCCTTAGTCCACTTCAATTCGGCTTCAGGGCGGGAAAATGTGTAGATGGCGCACTGAATAAGGTGCTAACCACTGTTGATAACATGGAGAACAAATACGTAGTTGCAATTCATATAGACATTTCGGGCGCCTTTGATACTCTCTGGTGATCAGCAGTGATTGGATGACTCAGAAAGATGCAGGTACCTAATGCTCTCTACGATAGCCTCTCGGATTACTGCAAAAACAGGGTGGCTGAACGGCGCTCAGGAAATGAGAAAGTGATCTAAAAAAAGACCCCAGAGGTTGCCCGCAAGGATGAATCTGTGGCCGCGTCTTTTGGAATATCGCCTTTGAAGCCCTCCTACATCAACTGGATGGGGAGACCCGTGTGAACGGGACGACAGCATAAGCAGATGACCTTCTGGTGGTGCTCCGCGCGGGCTCCAGAGCGCAACTCGAACACCGCTCAACACAGCTATTCACAAGCGTCAGCCAGTGGTGCAAACGTAATAAACTTTGTAATGTTGATGCATTAAGTTGTTCTGAAACCGCTGCTGATATTCAAGACAATAAAAGCGGGTTTAAAGCTGTGAGCTATCTGGGGAAGTTAACCTTGCACTACTGGGCAACTGTTCACCAGGTATCCAGTCTAGCTTACCAAATTCCCAACCAGACTAACATTAGTTATAACCTTTTAATAGTCATCTTACAACAACCGGTGATATATATATATATATATATATATATATATATATATATATATATATATAAAGAGAATTTAAATAAAAAGAAATAAATCAATTTATATTTGCACATTTATTTTAACATTGATCATTGTTCCGTTAAAATTTCAGCATATTAAACTTGATTCATAACTAAACTGGTGCCTTATTTAGGATTTTGAAAATGTGAGTTTGTAATCTTACGGAACACATCAAATATGGAGCCAAGATTGGGAAACTGCATACAACACTGCATTCATAAAATAACACAGGAAGAACGTTGAAACATATGCAAGAGGAAATTAACCACAACCAACCGATTCAATTTTCACCCAAAGAAGTTACGTTCATAGCGCAACCCTGTCCGTCATGAAATTACCACACACTCTTATACTAAATTCATACTAACTCTCTGTGAAATTTGCCCTAAAAGAATAGCTGAGGGCTACTTTGATGCTTACACCACATGCTTCACGTGGTCAACTTGGTTTACACAAAGAGTGTAACTCCACAATAATTTTGATAATTAAAATAAATTACATCGAAACGCAATTTACAAAAGAAAAACCTCGAACTGGTTACTATCGTCTTACTATTAACCTGATGGGTCAAACAATTGTATAAGCACGTGATACTGGTCTCACAAAGTACACCCCACGTGGGTTGAACATAAAGAAAAGTTTCTATATTGAAAAGTATTGACAAGATGAGACGTTATAATCTCACGCACATTCGCATTTAAGATTGATGATCTTAGTTAGAGTTACTGATCAACACGTGGTTCCACTTTACTCACAAAGTATTGACAAAGCAACTACTGGAAGATATGCTTCACACTCGAATTACACTGTGTTGCAATTTAAGATAACATCAGATATTTTAGATCTAAACCTGAAATAAAGGTGATTAAATTTTCAGTTAGGCTGAACTTAAGAAATCCATTGTCCTACAGACTTAGCAGAGACACGCTTAGCCAGAGATCTTACCACTTCAGACGCTCGCCGCGGACCGACTGGCGTGGGCCCCTACCGAGGGTGCTTCACAGATACAAACGGAAGTGACCAGAGAGGCAGCTTCCTATACCAACATGACAAGGGATGGACAGGACTGTACCAAGAATAGAAACCTCTTTGCTTTTAGAAAGCATAGCTACCTGATCCGATGTTGGTCCTACTGTTCTCTTGCAGACAGGCTTGTCTGCTACCATCAAGCATGCAACTAGAAATACATTTGCTCATTCATCCTTTCACACAGAAGGGAAGGGGAATGACAGTATCTTATCATATACAGTGTATAAAAGAAAGCGGATGTAGGTTCCGTATGAGACTGTGTGACATGAATTACGTATAAACTGTGTTTTAAAGTGTAGCAGTGTGACAGATCGTTCTTGTTTATGTGTAAAAGTAACACGTTCCACTGCTCAGTCTCCTCCCAGATAGAGTCAGAAACATCACAGTAAATTCAGAAGAGGAATTTATGCCGTAAATGACAACAGATTTAAGAAATTAACATGAAAGGAATCCAACAGAGACATTTCAACTTCAGTTTATGTACTACTCAAAGGAACGCTACAAAGTAATCCAATCATGAAACTGCTCGGCATTAGTATACGCAGGCAACGGTGTGCACCTCGACGAATGACTGTCCTTTGACGAACACACCAGAACAACGACTGACAGGGCTGCCAAGCTCATTCACAAGTTGGCCAGACTCAACATAACACATTTCGGGGCATCATTACACACACTGAGAACATAACAACGTGCACTCTCTGAGTCTGTGGTCTGTTTTGCAGCCAGTCCTAGAGCCCACCGAGTAGCTGTGGTGATGATACGGAATTTCGTGCGGCGAGAGCAGAGAAATGCCGCTTTCAGGAGCTTTCAACACCACGTCAGTGGAATCACCTGTTGGTGCTTGGAACCTTCCCTATCGACATAACAATTCGGTTTCGTGCTGCAGTGTGTTGGGTGGGGAGGAAGAGACAGGAGAAGGTAATCGAGCTTACCGGACAGCACACTACCGAGAGGCACCAACTAGTTAAATGGCGGGTGGTTACCTGGCAAAGGGAATGGGAATTAAGCGATAAGGGTCGTGGGATACATCAATTCTTTTGGACCCCAGAATATATACTTTTTCACTGTCTTCGATACAGAGCAACATTCCAGACACCAACGGAATACAACAATGATATGATACGGCAATAAGAGACAAAGACTAGTCTTGCCATGCGGCTTTTCGCGGATGATGCTGTAGTATACAGAGAAGTTGCAGCATTAGAAAATTGTAGCGAAATGCAGGAAGATCTGCAGCGGATAGGCACTTGGTGCAGGGAGTGGCAACTGTCCCTTAACATAGACAAATGTAATGTATTGCGAATACATAGAAAGAAGGATCCTTTATTGTATGATTATATGATAGCGGAACAAACACTGGTAGCAGTTACTTCTGTAAAATATCTGGGAGTATGCGTGCGGAACGATTTGAAGTGGAATGATCATATAAAATTAATTGTTGGTACGGCGGGTACCAGGTTGAGATTCATTGGGAGAGTGCTTAGAAAATGTAGTCCATCAACAAAGGAGGTGGCTTACAAAACACTCGTTCAACCTATACTTGAGTATTGCTCATCAGTGTGGGATCCGCACCAGATCGGTTTGACGGAGGAGATAGAGAAGATCCAAAGAAGAGCGGCGCGTTTCGTCACAGGGTTATTTGGTAACCGTGATAGCGTTACGGAGATGTTTAATAAACTCGAGTGGCAGACTCTGCAAGAGAGGCGCTCTGCATCGCGGTGTAGCTTGCTCGCCAGGTTTCGAGAGGGTGCGTTTCTGGATGAGGTATCGAATATATTGCTTCCCCCTACTTATACCTCCAGAGGAGATCACGAATGTAAAATTAGAGATATTAGAGCGCGCACGGAGGCTTTCAGACAGTCGTTCTTCCCGCGAACCATACGCGACTGGAACAGAAAAGGGAGGTAATGACAGTGGCACGTAAAGTGCCCTCCGCCACACACCGTTGGGTGGCTAGCGGAGTATAAATGTAGATGTAGATGTAGATGGAGATAATAAATAAAA
Source organism: Schistocerca americana (assembly GCF_021461395.2). Lineage (NCBI taxonomy): Eukaryota > Metazoa > Arthropoda > Insecta > Orthoptera > Acrididae > Schistocerca > Schistocerca americana. Next base: position 832,425,089 of record NC_060122.1, on the reverse strand, counting down.
TCGCTGATGACGTCTCAAAGACATTACGTGACGAATACAGACACACACGGGCGTGTGACAGAACACTGTAACACACACGAAGCAAGTAAGACAGCAGCTACAACTCGTACACCAACACAGACAGCAGTACCGTGACACACACTCACTCAAGCAGCGAACGCTTTCACCAGCACGTACCACAGATAGCCTTACACAACATCTAAAATAATTAAACTGTATCAGAATAAACACTGTAATGCAATCAACCCTGTAAACCTGTTCTAGCTTAAGTATAAACAGCAGGCATATCCATCCCGCGGTCATTATACCGCTGTTGGGATGCAACATTTGCGACTGAACATTTAGTATATAAGTAACATAACAGGTAAAATTCGAGACATATAATATACGAACTGAATGTTAATTAACAACAGCAAGAAATAACGTACTTTACACTCACACACCACTGCGCTTTCCACAATGTACATAATAGTTATAGTGTTTTTGTAAATAGTGTTTAGAAATATTAAATCGTAAATTAAACTGTAGCGAACCGAGTCTGTAAGGCTCGAAGTAGTTCCGAGGCTTTCAGACCAGGTTGGCTCAGATAGGGTAAATTTCTCTCCTTCTCTCTCTCTTACTATCCAAGACTTTCCTATATCATCTACCCTCATATCTTCTTAAAAATGGAATATTTTTTGTGTTTTTTTTTTGCTTCAAGTTCTAATGTGTTTTTAATTTATTATTATTTCCATTGTAATTACTGAAAACAATAGTTGCTGTTTGTAATATGGACTATGTTTTGTGAACTACATGAAAAGCTGTTAAATGAATGACATGTTATAGAATATAAGGCAACGGGTCTCTAAGTGAGCAATAAATCAAATCAAATCAAATTCTCTATGGTGCACTGTGTGAGAAATCTTGGTCCAACTAATTAGGGTATTTTATTGAATACGAGAGTATGAACAAAAAATTCATTCCTCTAAAGCATAGATTAATTACATATGGGGACTTTTTTTTCACTAGCTGCTTATATTTTATGACCCACCGTCTAATTTCTTATGGTGGGCCGTATGTTGCCACTTAGCCGCTGTGACTGGGTCCGGGGTCCGGAGTGACTATGCATATAGGGCTAATCACTATACCCTCTTTATTTTACACACGGTTCAAGATATCGAAACGAGATTTTTGCCAAATGATAGAAGCCAGGGTGGCGCGTAAAGTCGTAACTCTTGTAGCAACAGACACACTGAAGCAAATATTGCTTTTTTTAAAATGAAACAATAAACATTTTAACGACATTCGAAAAGTCTTGAAGGGACGAGTACAGCAGCATAAAGGCTGTCGATGTTAGCATTCAAACTTTTCGCAAAAATATTCGAGAAATGTTCTCAAGTTGAAAATCAATGCGGCCGAAATCGGCTGCTGTTGCGTAAACTCCGTCAGCTGTCGCTCTCGTAGCAGGGCCCTTCATGAATATGCAGCTGTACTTTATACGACACAGGTAGAGGGCCAGCAACGGTCGTTCTAAATGGAACTACATGCTAACTTTCAGCACATCAGAAGGGGCTTAGGAAAAGTGTTTCACGTTTAGGTGAACAGCTCTCGTGCAAACGAGTAAACGGTCGGAGGGCTTGGCTCAGCGGATCGCGGCAGTCAGTCATGGACCTCTTTCCCGCCAGTTTGTTTCATTTTTTGCGTACGCTAGGCAACGATTTCAACGGGTACTTCGAAATGCGTAAATCGCTGCAGTCGCTTTTCCGGAAGCTTCTGTATGACGTTGAAAAAAGATACATTGTTTCATTATTTTAAAAAAATTGTACTTGCTTCTGTGTCTCGGTTGATTGAATAGGTAACAAATGGTTCAAATGGCTCTGAGCACTATGGGACTCAACTGCTGAGGTCATTAGTCCCCTAGAACTTAGAACTACTTAAACCTAACTAACCTAAGGACATCACAAACATCCACGCCCGAGGCAGGATTCGAACCTGCGACCGTAGCGGTCTTGCGGTTTCAGACTGCAGCGCCTTTAACCGCACGGCCACTTCGGCCGGCCGAATAGGTAACAAGAAATAGAATTACGTAACCTTAAGTGTGTTGTCAACGGCCGGACACATCGTTTCGATATCTTGAAACGTCTGCGAAATAGAAGAGGTACCAGGTTTTTATGCGATTCATTTCGCATCTGAGCATGCCGAGCAACCCAATACTAACTAGTTTCTTCGTGTGTGATTCCTCAGCCCCGACCTAACTTCTAAATGTCAAAACCAGTTTTTACCTACACCATAAGTTGCCACTAATTTCTTATACAGATCAGCTTCGTTAATCATTCATGAGTACTACATTACTGGCCAGTTCCAGCGTATGGCCATTTTCAAACGCACCTGCATCCGTCAGAAGTGTGTCGTTACACTTAAAAACTATCTGGTGCTGCGTGGGAACAGACAGCTGCTAGGCGGTATATTCATATTTTTGACGTGCGTGTCGTTCTTCACACGTAGCACTAAATAGCTTTTAAGTACGATGCGTGGCAAAAACAGTGAAGCACTCAGAAGGCATGGTCGGATGTCAATGTAACTTCGCAGATGTACACACAGTGGGCGGGTACGTAAACAATTAAAGATGCAGTTGTCTGTGAGAAGTAGTACGGTCACCACAGTGCGTTAATGTTGTTGGTGTTCAGCATTGTTACCAGGCCTGGTGGGGCACAACACGGCCGTGGACAGCGTCAGGGGTTGAATGATCGCTGTGAAGGACAAGGAGGTGTCACGTAATTGTGTGAGACAGCGTTATCAGCACCTGACGAGAGTTCGAAAGGGGCGCACTGTGGGCCTCTACCTGACCCATTGGTCGAATTGCGCAGTATACGGATATGTGGACCATTCGGATGCGACAGTGGCACGATGCTGAACTGCACGTGGCCGTGGGAACAGACGTACTTGTCGTGGACGTTCCCGTCGACTTCGACTGCGATATGAGGGGACCGCCGTATCGCGCACCAAGTACATCGTAGCCAGTTCACGACTGCACCTGTCATCCGTGAACGAGTGATGGACTCCCTGCTACATCCCGTGTCGTACCTCAGCATTCGTTGGAGGCTTACAGCAACCGCATCACACTATAATTGTCATATACGTAGGTTGCCACTAACAGCGCAACACAGACGGCTGCATTTGGAGACGTGCTGTGACTGGGCAGCGTGGACAAATGATGAATGGCATCGCACTGCGTTCAGCGATGACTTGCGAATGACCGTCCTCAGCGAATACGACGGAAACCTGGGCAGAGATCCGATTCATGGCATATTTTGGAGACGCACAGTGGTGTGGCGAGCTATCGATGTGTTCCATTTGGTGCTAAACCGTCTTGGTGCCATTTTTCAACAGGACAATGCTCATCCATACACGGCACCTGGCTCTATGAAGAGTTGCTTAGCGAGACCCGCAGATCTGCCTCACCGGCAGAACATGTGTGGGACTAGCAAGGAGGTCAACTCCGTTCGCGCCGTATCCGGCATATCGAGGATGAGCTGCAACAGTAGGTGGCCAGGTTGTCTCAGGAGAGGATACAACGCGTTTATAACACCTTTCCGAACAGAATCAGTGTATGTGTCCAGGGCACACGAGTGGAATGTTGTGCTGATACGTGGGCTTGAGCCGTGGTAAAAACTGCTGTTCTGAAGAGCGCGCCACACCGCGTAGTGTGAAGCAGTCGCCCTCCGTTTCTGGTGGTGGCGCCGCCGTGGCAATCGCAGCTTTGGTGTCTCCCTCTAGTGGGAAAGGGGAAAGGTTGCCTTCTCATGTGCATTTAAGGGGCGCTATGAGCTCGCCAGTCCCCCCTTCTGTACCTGTTGTACACGGCGGACATGCCACCGCCGTCACCCCCCGTCCACCTTCTCCAGTTTGCCGATGACACCGCCTTCCTTGCCCTTGCCCCCACCCTGCAACGCTCCCAACGCCTTCTCCAATCCCATCTTGACCGGTTCACCGCTTGGTGCAACCAGTGGTTGCTCAAGGTCAATCCTTCCAAAACCCAGGCGATCATTGTAGGCAAAACCACCCCTTCCTTCCGCCTCCTTGATTTCTATCTCACCGTCTATGGCCGTCCCATGGCCCTCACTCCCACCCTTAAGTACTTTGGCGTCACCCTCGACCGTCGCCTCTCCTGGAATCCCCATCTCCAGACAATTCAAGCCAAGGCACGTCCCCGACTCCGTCTCCTCAAGCTCCTTTCCGGCCGTACGTGGGGTCTGGACCCCTCCACCATCCTCCACACCTATAAATCCCTCATCCGCTCTATCCTTTCTTATGCCCATCCAGCATGGATCTCCGCTCACCCTACCTTTTATAAATCCCTCCAAATCCTTGAACGCCATGCTCTCCGCCTCGCCTATCACATCCGTCTCCCCTCCCCCACGCGGATCCTGTATGATCTCATCCCCTTCCCCCACCTCCTCCTTTTCCTTGAAAGGATACAGATCCTGTACACCTCCCGTAAACTTGATCCTCCCCACCCGCTCGTATCCCCGATCCTCTCCCATCCCCGCCCGCTGCCGCGCCTGTATTCCCACGTCTCGCCCAGTCTCCATCTCTCCACCCTCCTTACCCTTTCCCAAGGTGGCTTCCGCCAGCTCCCTCTCCCTGATGATGTCCTCGTCCCCTCCATCTACCCCTCCTATCAACTTTGACCCTGCCCCGCCCCCCACTTCCGGTGTCCTTTCCTTTCGGCACCCTCCTTCCCTTCTCTTCTCTTCCCTTCTTTTTCCTTTTCCCAGTCCCCTCCCTCCCCCCTCTTCCCACGGGCTTCCTCTCCCCCTTCCTCCTTCCCCCCTCTCTCCCCTGCCCGTGGCATCTCTACTCTCCCCTCTCGCTCCCCCACTCCCCTTCCTCCTCCTCCTCTCTTGGCAGGTCCCCGGACTCGCACACGCAAAGTGAACATTCGCGTGCCGGAGATCATCGCCTTCTGTGTCTCGTGTGTGTGACGTCGTTTAGTGTTTTTGGTGTCCGCCGTCCCACTACTACGTTCACTTGTGCCGTCGGATTCGTCAGCGTTCTGTGCGCCGTGCCAACGTGTTTTCAGTGTTGTTATCGTCACGTGTGAACGACTCCGTGTTTTTTGTGTCTCTGTGACCTCTCTCTTTTGCCCGTCACTTTGTTTCATTATCATGCTCCGTTTCTTCTACTATTGTAAACGCTATGGCTGAAGAGCGGCGAAGTGTGCCGCTGCCAGCCTACCTGATTTTGTACAGGCTTTAAAATAACAATAAAGTAAAAAAAAAAGAAACTCGCCAGTCGGTCAGTCCGAGTCAGTCTCTCCTCCCCAGCTTGCAAGTCTGTCTCCCGTCCGCATTTGTTAGCCAGATAGTGTCTGTCAGTGGTTCGGAGTGCTAGTATGTCTGTCGTTCGGATCAACCTTTAAAGCCGGCAAAATGAGAGTCTTTCCACATCGCCAGTAAGAGAACTAAGCGAGTGGTCACACGCTCTGAGTCTGCGCGTTAGTCCGCCAGTCTGCTCGAGTTTGCTCAGGCAATGGTCATTGGCGGTTGGATCGATCGGTTGGTCGGTCGCCCACTGAGACACAAGATGACTTGTCCGTCTTGAGCGTCGGCGCATGTGAGGTCGCCACGTGAGTCCAGTGGGCCGCGGCGTATAGCGAGGGGTAGTGGCTTCGCGGTCGACACGAGCGGAACATGAGTCAACCCACGACGTCAGTCTGGCCGGTGCGAGCAGCGACGCCGTGAGACGGGAGATCGGCGCGCCTTCCTGCGTCCGTTGAAGCGGCTGGCAGCGGAGGGTTCGGGAGAGCGATTTGGGGGTGTTGCGCCAGGTTTTCTCGAGAAATCGCAGTTTATTAGAAGATAAGTGATTGGTGATATCTTATTTGATTTACTCTTGTTAAATTCTACTTGTTTTCTTGGTGAGGTCACCAGCCGTTTTGCTTTGGGGTCGTCCCACCAAAAAATGGCTCTGAGCACTATGGGACTGAACTTCTGAGGTCATCAGTCCCCTAGAACTTAGAACTACTTAAACCTAACTAACCTAAGGACATCACACACATTCCATTCCCGAGGCAGGATTCGAACCTGCGACCGTAGCAGTGGCGCGGTTCCAGACTGTAGCGCCTAGAACCGCTCGGCCACTCTGGCCGGAGTCGTCCTACTATTCTTCTCCGTTTGCCCACCCGCGGGAAGGTGGTTGCTTATAAATTGGGTGGTCTGTTTTGCCTTGTGGAGTAGGAGCGGGTTAGAGGAACCTGCGGTTCGGGTTGTTCGGTAAACTCCCTATCAATCTGCCGTATGTTAGTAGCTGCCCCTGTCATGTTTATCGGATTTGGTGTGTTAACGAATTTATTGGTTGGAGTGTAACGGCCTAATACTTGAAATGTGTTTTGATCTTTGGAAACTTTGATATTATTGCCTACGGTCTTGAGAGGAGGTATCTGTGTACTGTAGAGCATCTTAACTACTGTTTGGCCAATCTTTTAGAATTTTATATAAGGTTGCATTTCATAGGCTTTTATTTAAATGATCATTTTAGTATATAAAGATGCCACCCTTTCACCGTAAGACTTTTCTTAGAAGTTAAAATCAAGTTGCACCTTCGGTGGCAAGGTTAACTAAAATGTACCTTTGTACCATTTCCATCACTCCTACGGGGGGGGTGCATAGTTTGTGCGCTTGTCTAAATTGTTGAAACTCTTAGTCTAAAGTTATCTGATGTGTTGCAGATTTGCATCAGTGTAGTCTTTCGGAGGCTGTTGTGAGCGGTCGTAACTATGGCCGTGTCAAAATGGAGCGGAAAGGTTCTCTGCCCGAAAGCTCATACACTCAAAACTGTTTTCTTTCTGCCTCTGAATAAACTTTGATATTTAGAGATTTCTTTCTGATTATAATTTTAAATCTGTTTCTTTTAAGAAATGCTTTTAGGCACTATTAAAGTGAATAAAATTCCCATTTTTTAAAAGTAATTTGGTTATGATTTCATCAGTTACTTCCTGGGAACTACTTCCATGCTTACGTAGTGTGATTAAATGTGTTAATGTTCTCGATGAATCGCTAGTAAATAAAATAAATTCTTAAGAATATTCTTTGAAAATGAATCCCGGTTCAGGGTTCATACTGACACGTTCTTTGTAAATCTGACTCGATCTGGTAATCACTGAAATAACATCAGCTACTGTCTTCAGCGGTGAAGTTTCATTTCGTTTACTGTTTCGTATCTGCGTGCTTTGTATGTCAGACAATGCGTAACGAGAGACATTTCATCTAAGCATGTACATTTGAAAATGCAGTGTAAGTAATGTCATACATGATTTAATATAGCTGACTTCTACAAAAAAATTTGTGACAGCCTATAGAGGTCACAAAAATGGCTTTAGTATTTAGTAATCATCAACAACTGCGCTGAATAAATAACTTCATCTACTGTCTATGATTTGCTTTTTAATTGGTAGTATCTCCTGTTTTGTTGCGTCTTTTACTTTTCTACGCTAGTTTTACGATTTGGTAGTCTTTCTTTCGAGTTTGACCAAGTGCGAAAGCTAACAGTGGAAGAGACCAGAACGTGAGATACTTGTGCTGATGAGCTGGAGAGGGAGAGAGAGAGAGAGAGAGAGAGAGAGAGAGAGAGAGAGAAGTGGGCAAACGGCGCCGGTCGCTCTGGCGCCGCGTACCGCGCGAGTACGCCACACCGCTGAGCGCCGCTCGGTGTGCCAAACCGCCCCCTGCCCCTCCCCCACACACCACAGCCCTCCCCCCTCCCCCACCCCCACCCCCTGCTGCGTGCAGAGCGCGCGTGTTGTTCCGGCGCGGACCATTAGCCGGACCCAATTAACACATGTAAACGGCTTTTATTGCGAGCGCCAGTCGGCATGTAAACAGGCGCACGACACTCGCCACTCTGTCACTCGACAGCGGCCGCTTCCCCCCCCCCCCCCCCCGCCCACCACGGGCCGCACAGTGCAGCAACCAACGGCCACCGGCCACCGGCAGCCGCGCCGCGCAGCTCGCTCTCGCTGCCTACTGCCCACTGGCCACTGTACACTGCCAGCCACCAGCACATATCACCTTCCCTACGTGCCTCGCTTTCTCTCTGAATGATACCCTCACATCTCCAAGCTCCCTACGACATTCACGTGTACTGTATAACTTCAGCAGTGACATTTCTCACCACGAACCATGGCATTTTGACAGGCTTACAAATACTGTAAAAACTCTCGACGTTCTGTTTCTTTGACTGTAACGTAAAAGTGTTCTACATTTATGATGCCATCTCTTATTTTCTGCTACGATCAAATTGAAGAAAACTTGAAACTTCCTGGCAGATGAAAATAGTGTGCTGGACCGAGGCTCGAACTCGGGACCTTTGCCTTTCGCGGGCAACTGCCGGGAAGTTTCATATCAGCGCAAACTCCGCTGCAGAGTGAAAATCTCATTCTGGAAACAACCCCCAGGCTGTGGCTAAGCCATGTCTCCGCATAATCCTTTCTTTCAGGAGTGCTAGTCCTGCTAAGTTCGCAGGAGAGCTTCTGTGAAGTTTGGAAGGTAGGAGACGAGGTACTGGCGGAAGTAAAGCTGCGAGGACGGGGCGTGAGTCGTGCTTGGGTAGCTCAGTAGGTAGAGCACTTGCCAGCGAAAGGCAAAGGTCCCGAGTTCGAGTCTCGGTTCGGCACACAGTTTTAATCTGCCAGGAAGTTTCATATCAGCGCACACTCCACTGCAGAGTGAAAATCTCATTCTTGAAGAAAACTTGTTGAAAGCAACAGTATGAACAAGGAGTGGGCCGTCAACGAAGAGGTCATTAGCGACCCAGCATAAGCTCTACTTTGAGCCATATCCTTCTCCAACGAACGATCTCATCTCAGCATTTGCCTAAACACAGATTTTTGCATCGTAACTTGAACCTTCGTTCTGCGCATTGTGAGCCCAGTTTTCTTCATTTTCTCTCCAGCTAAGCTCAATTGAACAGATATGGTCCTTAATTACATGCTCAGCTTGACTGGATAAGATATTGTGCGACATAATGAGGCTTAAACGGGACTTTGTCGACTTTACCAGTGCAATATAAGGCACAATTTGTAACAAAGGAGATATTATACAAATATGTCTATACAGTTATGCGATGTCACATGTTCCAGCTGTCGTCTCCACATTTGGGCACAATATTACAGTCGTTTCTCCAGTATAGTTACAAACTCTTTCAAACTACTCAGAATTATCTCGTAATTCTTAACAAAACTGTATAAAATTCGTTGGTATGGATCTCCAACATCATCAGTGAACATCCTGTGTATTTCACTTAGCCAATGACAGAAAAATCCGCATGACTGACCTGAAGTGCTCTTGAAGGTCAGGGTCCAGGTCGTGGTCAATGTATCTGAGATGCTCTGCTAAACCCGCAGGACAGGACAGGTAATTTAACTTGTGGAAATGGGCCAAAATAAGTGGCTGTCAGTTACACTCGAACATACAACTTTATTTATTTCACCAAACATTACAAATTTTTTTTAAAAAACACAGCATACATTTTTGGAACTTAATTACCAGCTGAATGTGCCATACAATCTCATGTCTTAAGGGCATGACCACTTTAATTTAAAATCGGCTAAAAGCCAATAACTTAAGAATCAAACCAAAATCAGAAATTTAAAAGGCAGAAGGCCTTATCTTAAATCAGTTCTTTCAATTCGGCTGAAGGCCCAAGCAATCTGACACCTTAAGAGCAAAACAACTTTAATTTCAAATCGGCTCGAGGCCCATCACTTAAGACTCAAACCAAAATAAATTTTTGAAAGGGCAAAAAGCCTTAGCTTGAAACAGTTCTTTAATTAGGCTGAAGGGCCAAACAGTGTGACACCTTAACAACAATAGAACCTTAATTTAAAAATCAGCTAGGAGCCATACAGTTACAAACAACAAGAACAAATAAGAAAAGGCAGTACACCCAACGGCGCTCAGAAGTTTCCGAGGGTCGGCCTGGAATTCAAACACTAACGCTCGCGTAGGTGAGACGGGCAGTCGACCCAACAATTCTCAATCCAACGGCAACCCAACTGACAGACAGTTAACGGACCCACTGACAAGATAACTTCCGCTCCACCCGACCAGCAGACAACAGGGAGTTCAATGGAACAACGTAGAAGGTATTGGCGCCACAACCAATTATACATTGAGCTGTCAAACTACACACCGTGCTGGACAGCGACAACACGATGAGGAAAATACACTGCCTCAATTTACGTCAACGGCCTGGCCAGGTAACCGGAACCTTAACGGCCACAAGGCAGATGATTCCTGTGGTGCACTTCAATTCAAAAACAATCAAGTTAAGTTAAACTCCACAGGAGGGCGGCTAGAATTTCGCCAACTTGAAAACACACGTTGTTGCTCGCGGGAATATCCCAACAGCTGACAACGAAACCCAAACGACACAATATGAACACTCGTGACTTGCTGGTAGATTGAGTCAAAACTCAACTTTCGTGTCCAGGATCGGTGAGCCACGGACCTCGTAGCAATAGAAACAGCACCACACACACCGACCGCGCGTGGACGCCGCCAGCGGCCTCGGCCAAACTACGCGCCGCGGAGATTTCCTCGCTGCTCCACGCCAACCGACCGACTGCCCAGGCCCGGAAACGGTGAAAGGACCACGTATACGTCGGCCGGTAAGACGACCAATTGAACGACGAACCACCGGTCGTCCCGCTCCAATCTCCCTCCATCGGACAGTTCATGTGTGTCGCCCGCGGTCGGCGAGCACTGGCTGTCCGCGCCACACCGGCGCACCGTCCCCGACTTCCCTGCTACTCCGTGCCCGACTGCACTGCTGGTCCGTCCCGAACTGACCGCCAGACACACGACGACCCGGAAATACTGTCGGTTGCTCCAGAGATGGTACGACAGTGCACTTATCGATACGCGCTGCTGCTGCCACTCACGGGCAAGTAAGGCAGGAAGTTAGTTCAAAATGGTTCAAATGGCTCTGAGCACTATGGGACTTAACATCTGAGGTCATCAGTCCCCTAGAACTTAGAACTACTTAAACCTAACTAACCTAAGGACATCACACATATCCATGCCCGAGGCAGGATTCGAACCTGCGACCGTAGCGGTCGCGCGGTTCCAGACTGTAGCGCCCAGAACCGCTCGGCCACTCTGGCCGGCTGTGTGAGCTGCGATTGTGTGTGTGTGTCTGTGTGTGTGTGTGTCTATTTTCGACAAGGGCGTTGTTGGCCGAAAGCTTATATTGTTACAGTCTTTTTGTTGTGCCTATCTGCGGCTCAGCGTCTCCGCTATATGGTGAGTGGCAACTTTCCTTTTCGTAATATTGTTACATTTCATCGTGGATTTTCCATTGTACGACATGAACATTTCAAAAAAGTTAGATTAATATCAGTACGGTGGCATCCTGTCTGATCGCCTGGATCCATTCACGTCCATTGTGCATTCCGACGGACTTGGACAATTCCAGCAGGACAATGCTACACCCTACACGTCTAGAATTGCTAGAGTCGTTCCAGGCACACTCTTCCGAGTTTCAACACTTCCACTGGCCACCAAACTCCACAGACATGATCATTATTGAGCATATCTGGAATGCCTTGCAACGTGCTGTTCAGAAGAGATCTCCATCCCCTCGTACTCTTCGGATGTATGAACAGCTCTGCAGGATTCATGGTGTCAGTTCCCTCCAGCACTGCTTCAGACATTAGCGAAGTCCTCGCCACGTCGTGTTGCGGCACTTCTGCATACTTGCGGAGGCCCTACACGATATTAGGCAAGTGTACAAGTTTATTTGGCTCTTCAGTATGTGTATATATACGTGCGTGTCCGGGGGGAGAAGATGAAGAAGGAGAAGGGATTTGGATTTGAACATATCCTTCACTACATACCTATCTTAATTTCTTTGTATCAAAAAAATGGCTCTAAGCCTATGGGACTTAATATCTGAGGTCGTCAGTCCCCTAGACTTAGAACTACTTAAACCAAACTAACGTAAGTACATCACACACATCCATGCCCGAGGCAGGATTCGAACCTGCGACCGTAGCGGTCGCGCGGTTCCAGACTGAAGCGCCTAGAACCGCTCGGCCACACTGGACGGCAGGAAGTTAGTGACGTGGGTAAATGGAATAAGAAAACGAGGCGGCAGTACCGTAATAGAAGACGACAAACAATAAATGGGATGAACGCGAGCGGTGCACCTTGGACCACATCGCAGCTTTAGACGTCGTGTTACATCACCAACAAGGAATCTACGTGTACACACATGTACCGCATTTGCTAACGATGGGAAGCGGCAAAATAGCCCAATTGGCTATCGAAAAGCTTGAGAGGTGGCACCCCACTCTCTCACTTTAACAACGATTTCAGTCTGATTAACGTTTATATTTTGGGTCATGATCTCGGTGTTCCCCTGTAGTGCATTTGGTATGGGTGCCTTATGACATTTTTACATCAGGAAATTGTGGACAGAATGTTGTTATAACTGATGTTGAAACGTCCCCTTTGAACAATTCTGCACGAGACTGTGCTTAACCTGACACACAATATTTTGTTAGCGCAACGCAATCTGACTTTCAAAATTCCCTACAAAAGAATGGCCCTGACTAACATTAAACTATACCTTTCACAAATCACTTACCCCACAAAAATCTTCGCTGCTCAAGCTACTGCAATACAGCGAGCGCCACTACTGCCAGCTAAATAAAAGATTCAAACTACTGAAGGCACTAACTACTGATAGGGATAGTTAGCAAATGAAAGATATTAATAGAGAACGAACAATGTATTTACCTTGATATCATCATGTATAAATATAGCAGTTCATGACAAATTACAAACCTCCGCCATCTCTCTCCCCACATCCACCACTGCTAGCGGCTCACCTCCAACTGCGCAACGCTACGCGCTGTTCACAGCCAGCTGCCTAACACTACAATGGCGAGTATTACAACAATGCAAAGCAGCCACAGACTGCACACAGCATAGCCAGTGATTTTCATACAGAGGTGGCGTTACCAATAAAAAAACCTAAACAGCCTACTTACAATGTGTAGCCTGTATTAGAATCGGAATTTAAAAGAGCTTTGGAGGACTTACGATCAAATAAGGCAGAAGGGATAGATAACATTCCATCAGAATTTCTAAAATCATTGGGAGAAGTGGCAACAAAACGACTATTCACGTTGGTGTGTAGAATATATGAGTCTGGCGACATACCACCCGACTTTCGGAAAAGCATCATTCACACAATTCCGAAGACGGCAAGAGCTGACAAGTGCGAGAATTATCGCACAATCAGCTTAACAGCTCATGCATCGAAGCTGATTACAAGAATAATATACAGAATAATGGAAAAGAAAATTGAGAATGCGCTAGGTGACGATCAGTTTGGCTTTAGGAAAAGTAAAGGGACGAGAGAGGCAATTCTGACGTTACGGCTAATAATGGAAGCAAGGCTAAAGAAAAATCAAGACACTTTCATAGGATTTGTCGACCTGGAAAAAGCGTTCGACAATATAAAATGGTGCAAGCTGTTCGAGATTCTGAAAAAAGTAGGGGTAAGCTATAGGGAGAGACGGGCCATATACAATATGTACAACAACCAAGAGGGAATAATAAGAGTGGACGATCAAGAACGAAGTGCTCGTATTAAGAAGGGTGTAAGACAAGGCTGTAGCCTTTCGCCCCTACTCTTCAATCTGTACATCGAGGAAGCAATGATGGAAATAAAAGAAAGGTTCAGGAGTGGAATTAAAATACAAGGTGAAAGGATATCAATGATACGATTCGCTGATGACATTGCTATCCTGAGTGAAAGTGAAGAAGAATTAATTGATCTGCTGAACGGAATAAACAGTCTAATGAGTACACAGTATGGTTTGAGAGTAAATCGGAGAAAGAAGAAGGTAATGAGAAGTAGTAGAAATGAGAACAGCGAGAAACTTAACATCAGGATTGATGGTCACGAAGTCAATGAAGTTAAGGAATTCTGCTACCTAGGCAGTAAAATAACCAATGACGGACGGAGCAAGGAGGACATCAAAAGCAGACTCGCTATGGCAAAAAAGGCATTTCTGGCCAAGAGAAGTCTACTAATATCAAATACCGGCCTTAATTTGAGGAAGAAATTTCTGAGGATGTACGTCTGGAGTACAGCATTGTATGGTAGTGAAAAGTGGACTGTGGGAAAACCGGAACAGAAGAGAATCGAAGCATTTGAGATGTGGTGCTGTAGACGAATGTTGAAAATTAGTTGGACTGGTAAGGTAAGGAATGAGGAGGTTCTACGCAGAATCGGAGAGGAAAGGAATATGTGGAAAACACTGATAAGGAGAAGGGACAGGATGATAGGACATCTGCTAAGACAGGAGGGAATGACTTCCGTGGTACCAGAGGGAGCTGTAGAGGGCAAAAACTGTAGAGGAAGACAGAGATTGGAATACGTCAAGCAAATAATTGAGGACGTAGGTTGCAAGTGCTACTCTGAGATGAAGAGGTTAGCACAGGAAAGGAATTCGTGGCGGGCCGCATCAAAGCAGTCGGTAGACTGATGACCAAAAAACAAAGCCTGTAGAGAATTTGTATCCAAGGGGTCATAGTGGAAGTGACGGAGAACAGGGATAGAGAAGAACTGGGGGCCATAAATTCTGAGTGCGGCGATGTGGCTGTGTGAGTGATCCTGGCTAGTAGGTCTCAGCGGGTCGTACCCGCACAGGGACTTCTGTCCGAAGCCCTCTCCTTTTTCCGCTTAACGTCAGCCAGAATGGCAATGTTTCGCGAAAAATATTACCTAGGACAGACGGCAGTCCGTCATGGAGGCAGCCAATTGCCAGAGAGTGGACGGAGGAAGCTGTTTAAGAGAGTCTGCTCCAAACTGAGCTTTAGTGCAAATGGTGGGAAGGTCATAAAGTTCCATGCATTCTCATGTTAGAAGCTGTGACGATGCGGCGGGCAGAGTTTCTGGTGTACGTGGTCGACGTCCGAAAGTTGCCAGCCTTTTCCAGCGAGCGGCAAAAAAACATAGACATTTCACGGGCACGATTGTCTGAGAAGCTTAACACCCTTGTTTCAGAAATTGGAAAAGGTTGGTCCGGAAAGAATAGATCTCTTTGTAGATGAGGCACTGTGGTCCCGTCTATGTAAATGTTTTTGCCAAAATAAGGCCATACTCACCATGAGAATGACGTCTCCCTAGACTAAAATCTTCTTCTTTCAGAAAAGAGAGATTTGGAGAGGCTGATTGGCTCCTGTCAAAATATGCAAACTGGAGGCTTGCTTTCCCAGAGTGGGAACCCTGGCGCTGTATCTGGGTTGGCTGCCAGCCAGCAGAACAGTCAAGAGGGGAGATTCACTGAGTAGAGAATAGTTCGATTGTTCGTAAAACGTGGGAATGGTCTAGTTTTTGAAACTTCCTGGCAGATTAAAACTGTGTGCCCGACCGAGACTCGAACTCGGGACCTTTGCCTTTCGCGGGCAAGTGCTCTACCACCTGAGCTACCGAAGCACGACTCACGCCCGGTACTCACAGCTTTACTTCTGCCAGTATCTTTTCTCCTACCTTTCAAACTTTACAGAAGTTCTCCTGCGAACCATGCAGAACTAGCACTCCTGAAAGAAAGGACATAGCGGAGATATGGCTTAGCCACAGCCTGGGGGATGTTTCCAGAATGATATTTTCACTCTGCGGCGGAGTGTGCGCTGATATGAAACTTCCTGGCAGATTAAAACTGTGTGCCCGACCGAGACTCGAACTCGGGACCTTTGCCTTTCGCGGGCAAGTGCTCTACCATCTGAGCTACCGAAGCACGACTCACGCCCGGTACTCACAGCTCTACTTCTGCCAGTATCTCTTCTCCTACCTTCCAAACTTCGCGAAAGGCAAAGGTCCCGAGTTCGAGTCTCGGTCGGGCACACAGTTTTAATCTGCCAGGAAGTTTCATATCAGCGCACACTCCGCTGCAGAGTGAAAATCTCATCCTGGTCTAGTTTTTGCTAATTCGGCTTCTGTACCGAGATCTGGTGGAAAGTGGTTGTGATTCAATTCTTCACCTTCCGGTCCTCCCCTGGTGGACAATTTTATGTCTTTCCCTAATGGGTGAGACTTGTGGCCTGTACCTTGTGGTGGACTAAAAGCAGTAGCAGTTTCCAACTGTACCGACAGTGGAACTGAATGTCATCAGACCTTTCGAGTGTCACGAGGGTGAACTTACTCTTCCTGAATCGGCCGTCTGACGTTTGACTACTCCAGCACGCGCCGTCGCGCCTGCGAGTCAAATTGGTTTGGCCAGACCAGCGAACGGGTCCACCTCACACTGAAATCCGCTGGGATTTCAGGGCTCTGGTAGGTAAGTTTCCCGCGTCCTGATAATTTGAACGCCGGACCGTGTAGTTCGCAAATTTTCACGGATGCGTCAGAATATTACAGCTGCCATAGCTCGCCGCTCCCCGCCTCAGTGCGCCGTTTCCTGCTGCCGCCCGAGTCAGGGTCAAAGGATAAAACTGGACCGACGCAGTGCTGTTAAATGATATTCATGGCTCCCTGATCTCAGGTGAACTACAGTTTGTGGTCGTAGCTGATTCCATTTGAACAGAATTGGGCCTGACAGTGGATTCGTGTAAAAAATGTCAGATTGCGTTGTAAAAGGGATTAATTCAGTGCAGAAACCGTGTAGTTTCCACCCCAATGTGTACTTTCCCAATAAAACACCATTCCTTTTTCTGATCTGTGTTTGTGATTTTTGTGTACGATTTATCAGGTAGTCGTAGTTGCACTTGTTCAAAAAAAAAAAAAAAAAATGGTTCAAATGGCTCTGAGCACTATGGGACTCAACTGCTGAGGTCATTAGTCCCCTAGAACTTAGAACTAGTTAAACCTAACTAACCTGAGGACATCACAAACATCCATGCCCGAGGCAGGATTCGAACCTGCGACTGTAGCGGTCTCGCGGTTCCAGACTGCAGCGCCTTTAACCGCACGGCCAATTCCGCCGGCTGTACTTGTTATTATTTCCTAATCTCAAATATGCCACAGTTCTCATTCATATTCCCTCAACTATTCACTGTTTTTATTTTAATGTGGTGGTATATGTCTACACAATCAATATCATTAAATTAATTAATGTGATTATTAATTTGAGTTCTGAAAGTGAGCACAGGCATCGGCAACAAAAGTGTCATGAGTAGATTCGCTATTCACATAAAAAAATTCAAGGTGTAACGATTTGAAGGTTATTGACAATATAACACTTTTCTTTATGTACAAATAATAACATTTAGCATTACCCAGACATTTATTAATGATTGAAGCAACGATGGCTTGGAAGTTAACGTCTGACATGCATTTTTACTATCTAACAGAATGTGTCATACTAAATCAATGGCTACTCGTGACCATACATAGATAATTACCTCGCAAAACGAAACGTTTGCAGGCCCATATTCACTGAAATGTTTTTGTTTCTATTGTTCTACACTTCCACTCGTGTCAATTTTCGCTATTAATTATGATACGTTCTTTATACATTATAGATTATAGATTATAATAAAAAGGAACTACGTTTGGCAACAGAACTATTCGGCAAGCCAAGAACAAGTCTAGAAGAAAAATAATCGGCAATTTTAAAAACATTATACGATGACTCATCTTGGGTGACTTAATTTTGTCACATTGTGTTAATATAAGTACTGGGTGTTGTAATTAAACGTGCAGCTGCTCAAGGAGGTCCATTGTGGGCTGTAATTATCGTGTGACAGCGAAACGTTGTAGATATGCTACAGCGTTACTGCGGAACCGATTTACGGTGGCAAACAAATTAGTTCCGATTGTGGCCACAGGTGCATATCCGGCGCCGTACAACATTTGTGTGATGGTGTGACGGCCACGCTGTCGCTGGACAAGCCGTAACGTGTGTGAACTGCAAGGCTATCGAGAAGAGGGACCGTGTGCTGTTAGTGGAACCGTTTCAGATGAACGGCAGCAATTACACTGCTGGATTCAGAGAGTGCAGCCGACTAAAATGTCTCTGGCGAGACCCGATGCCATTAAATGGTTTAAAGAAGATTGTTGTGAAATTCGAAAGAACGGCTGACCTTCCTGGTGGAAGTTATTGATGAGGTTACTGTAGCTGCAGCTGTCCCAAAAGCACACGCCCCGAGTAACGTTAGTGCTCTTGCAGTGTCACGAGAATTGTCCATCCGATGGTCACCAGTACGTGTACACGATCCAGACGGTGCAGCAACTGAAACACGATCCGCACCAGCGTTCCGAATTTGCCCTTCGGTTTCTGGAACGGATAGAAGTTGATGAGATGCGACCGGGTAATATTCTATAGAACGACGAGGCACACTTTACGCTGCAGGGTACAGTGAATACTGAGAATTGACGAATTTGGGCTGCTGTTTAACCGTGTGTTACGCACGAAGAGCCATTGCACTCGCCGTACGCGACTGTAAGGTGTTTATTCCGAAGCACCTCGTCCGCAGCTCGTGGTCGTGCGGTAGCGTTCTCGCTTCCCACGCCCGGGTTCCCAGGTTCGATTCCCGGCGGGGTCAGGGATTTTCTCTGCCTCGTGATGGCTGGGTGTTGTGTGCTGTCCTTAGGTTAGTTAGGTTTAAGTAGTTCTAAGTTCTAGGGGACTGATGACCATAGATGTTAAGTCCCATAGTGCTCAGAGCCATTTGAACCGAAGACCTCCATTCTCGGTGCGGTTTTCTTTGAAGAGATACACCCAGAGCGCCTGGGAGGTGTACTGTGACTTCTGAACGCTATCGAGACCTCAATGTACAGCATGTGATTCCTGATTTGGAACAGCACAACTGTGTGAAAACCACTGTTTTCATGCAAGATGTGGTGGGGTTTCCAAAAGATCGTGTTTACTAGCTGCACTTTAGTTATAACCACCCAGTACAATGTTATGAGCAAAGAATCGTCACATTTTGGAGAACCCGTCAACAATGAATCTTGCTGTTGGTGGGGAGGCTTGCGTGCCTCAGCGATACAGATGGCCGTACCTTAGGTGCAACCACAACGGAGGGGTATCTGCTGAGAGGCTCGACGAACGTGTGGTTCCTGAAGAGAAGCAGCAGCCTTTCCAGTGGTTGGAGGGGCAAAAGTCTGAATGATTGACTGATATGGCCTTGTAACATCAACTAAAACGGCCTTACTCTGCTGGTACTCAGAACGGCGGAAAGCAAGGGGAAACTACAACTGTAATTTTTCCCGAGAGCATACAGCTCTACTGTATGGTTAAATAATAATGGCATCCTCTTGGGTAAAATATTCCGGGCGCGGACTACTCAAGAGGACATCGTTATCAGGAGAAACAAACTTGGCGTCAAACACGATCGGTACGTGGAATGTCAGATCCCTTAATCGGGCAAGTAGGTTAGAAAATTTAAAAAGGGAAATGGATAGATTAAACTTAGATATGGTGAGAATTAGTACAGTTCGGTGGCAGCAGGAACAGGAGTTTTGATCAGGCGAATATAGGGTTATAAATACAAAATCGAATAGGGTAATGCAGGAGCGGGTTTAATAATGAGTAAAAAAACAGGAACGCGGATAAGCTACTATGAACAGCATGGTGAACGTATTATTGCAGCCAAGATACATACAAGGCCACACCCACCACAGTAGTACAGTTTTATGTGCTAACTATCTCCGCAGATGAGGTGGAAATTGAGGAAATGTATGATGAGATAAACAAAATTATTCAGATAGTTAAGGGAGTCGAAAATTTAATAGTCATGTGGGACTGGAATTCGATAGTAGTCAAAGGTAGAGAAGGAAAAGTAGTATATGAATATGGACTGGGGGAAACAGGAAGCCGCCTGCACAGAGCATAATTTAATAATAGCTGGCACTTGGTTTAAGAAATATGAGAGGTTGTATACGTGGAAAAGACCTGGAGGCAGCAGAAGGTTTCAGATTGATTACATAGGGTTATTACAAATGATTGAAGCGATTTCACAGCTCTACAATAACTTTATTATTTGAGATATTTTCACAATGCTTTGCACACACATACAAAAACTCAAAAAGTTTTTTTAGGCATTCACAAATGTTCGATATGTGCCCCTTTAGTGATTCGGCAGACATCAAGCCGATAATCAAGTTCCTCCCACACTCGGCGCAGCATGTCCCCATCAATGAGTTCGAAATCATCGTTGATGCGAGCTCGCAGTTCTGGCACGTTTCTTGGTAGAGGAGGTTTAAACACTGAATCTTTCACATAACCCCACAGAAAGAAATCGCATGGGGTTAAGTCAGGAGAGCGTGGAGGCCATGACATGAATTGCTGATCATGATCTCCACCACGACCGATCCATCGGTTTTCCAATCTCCTGTTTAAGAAATGCCGAACATTATGATTGAAGTGCCGTGGAGCACCATCCTGTTGAAAGATGAAGTCGGCGCTGTCGGTTTCCAGTTGTGGCATGAGCCAATTTTCCAGTATGTCCAGATACACGTGTCCTGTAAAGTTTTATTCGCAGAAGAAAAAGGGGCCGTAAACTTTAAACCGTGAGATTGCACAAAACACGTTAACTTTTGGTGAATTGCGAATTTGCTGCACGAATGCGTGAGGATTCTCTACCGCCCAGATTCGCACATTGTGTCTGTTCTCTTCACCATTAAGAAAAAATGTTGCTTCATCACTGAAAACAAGTTTCGCACTGAACGCACACTCTTCCATGAGCTGTTGCAACCGCGCCGAAAATTCAAAGCGTTTGACTTTGTCATCGGGTGTCAGGGCTTGTAGCAGTTGTAAACGGTAAGGCTTCTGCTTTAGCCTTTTCCGTAATATTTTCCAAACCGTCGGCTGTGGTACGTTTATCTCCCTGCTTGCTTTATTCGTCGACTTCCGCGGGCTACGCGTGAAACTTGCCCGCACGCGTTCAACCGTTTCTTCGTTCACTGCAGGCCGACCCGTTGATTTCCCCTTACAGAGGCATCCAGAAGCTTTAAACTGCGCATACCATCGCCGAATGGAGTTAGCAGTTGGTGGATCTTTGTTGAACTTCGTCCTAAAGTGTCGTTGCATTGTTATGACTGACTGATGTGAGTGCATTTCAAGCACGACATACGCTTTCTCGGCTCCTGTCGCCGTTTTGTCTCACTGCACTCTCGAGCGCTCTGGCAGCAGAAACCTGAAGTGCAGCTTCAGCCAAACAAAACTTTATGAGTTTTTCTACGTATCTGTAGTGTGTCGTGACCATATGTCAATGATTGGAGCTACAGTGAATTTATGAAATCGCTTCAATCATTTGTAATAGCCCTGTATAATGGTAAGACAGAGATTTAGGAACCAGATTGTAAAATGTAAGACATTTCCAGGGGCAGATGTGGACTCTGACGACAATATATTGGCTCTGAACTGCAGATTAAAACTGAAGAAACCGCAATAGGCAAGAATTTAAGGAGATGGGACCTGGATAAACTGAAAGAACCAGAGGCTGTACAGGGTTTCAGAGGGAGCATTACGGAACGATTGACAAGAACAGTGGAAAGGAGTGCGGTAGGAGAAGAAAGGGTAGCTTTCAGTGTTGAGGAGGGCGGTTTTCGAGCGAAGTCGTCGTTTTAACTCATCCCAAATGTGTTGCGTTCCGTTCAATCCGGGAACCTGTGTAGGTCAGTTCACTTCAGGAATGTACCATTGTCTCACAGACGGTGCTCATGACACCGTCCACAGACGTGCTGATACCATCATCGTCTCTGAAACTGTTCCTCTACTGTAGGCAGAACACAGTGCTGCAAAATGTGTTCACATCCCTCTGCACTTAGCATTTTCTTAACAGCATTAAGGGGAGCACACAGCAAGCTCGAAAAACACCCCCAACATCTTAATATTACCTCCTACGAAACTCACTGTTGGCAGGCAACGTTCTGTAGGTCTTCATCAAACCCAATCCCTTTCATCGGATTACCACAGGGTATGGCGTGATTCATCTCTCGACATTGTGGGGCGGCTGGTGGATTTTAATTTTTTATAAATGTAATGTAGAATGTAGAGGCACTGCATTTCCCTGCCGTTTAACCATATGTGGGGCGGCGGGTGGAATTAATTGTTATATAAATGTTCCTATTATTTATGCTGTTGTTTTGCCGTTCTCAACACTGGCACTCTAACTACAATTTTGGCAACCAGAAAGTGATTAGCAAAACGTGAAGCCTGTAATTAGAATTCCTAGTGCCCACTTCATCTGAGAAATACTCTTATAGCTACAGCTTAAAGCGCTGGGGAGTTAGGAGATTGTCTGGGATTCATAATCAAAAACGATCGAAAACGATCGTGAAAAAAAACTTTCTCTATATTCTGAGTCACAGATGAAAAAAAAAAAAAAAAAGAATCCACACAATCTGACTAACAGAGCAATTCAGAGTCTAATGCGCTGATGCAACTATAACTGTCCAAATTAAATGTTTAAATGAATGCTCGCCATAATTTGATAATAATGTTCATCAAACGCCACGCTAAATAATGGTAGAATGTCTGTCCCGCGGCGGCACGTGAAAATACGACATACGCAAACTGAAGATAGACAATTAAAGTCATCCCAGAATTAACACTTCACTCGAAAATGATTTCATGGTTACGCGTATCCCGAGTGAATACGGCATCCCAGGCTGTTTATAGCAATGATACCGATGCGACGCGACTCCCGACACAGATGGTGTGCTATTCAGCGTCTGGAGAGAACTGGGACCCTGCTTCCTCTCGCAGCGTTCTTATATACGAGTATAAAGCCGCGGTGCGGACGGCTAAGGGAACGCCTGATCAAATCGGCTCTCCCGGCTAGCCGCTGGGCTAGTAATGCACCACATTAAGATATTGAATAAATCATCGCTTCCTTTGCTGATGGCCAATGAAGCCCTCAATTTAAATGTGCATTCAGCACACAGATAAGTAATCATAATAACAGTCTGACGTGGCTCAGTAAAATTTTTTTGGGCGAGAGAATTAATTTAATTACACTACACGCAGTAGACGAGCTCTGAACTTGCCCTTTGGAGATACGCTATCGCTATAGTTTTATAGTTATTCAATTGAAACTTCTCACATCTTTATGATTATAGCGAATCTCCCTTCAACTTAAATCTAAACATCCTAGACTTATTTATTAGCCTACTTAATCTATCTTGCTTCCTTAATTTTTAAGACAAAAACCAGAAAATCACGAATTTGAACTAAAATCTTAATTTGTGAGATCCAGAAGACTGTTTCTATTAAATTATTATGAAAAAGGAATCTAAATATAAATTTTTAAGTCTCTAGCTCTTTTCTGTTGCGCCAATGATTTTTACAGAAAAATGTCCAAATTTCGAAATTGGTTAAAGTTATTGAACTGACATTTAACACATACTGATTTAGTATTACTCCTGACATGCTAGAACCGTTTCAGGTTATTTACTTGATTTTTAAAGTATTGCGCAACATTTATGACGTCAGAGCTAGTTACAGCGGACTAGGCTGGCACACAATGGAAAGACTGATGTGAATTTATTACAGCGTGAGTAGGCTGCTTCCCTACAACATCACTACAAGTCACACCGTCCACTGATTAGGGTTGTCATCTTAATAGCACCTCAGACATCACGTAGCATTGACTGCAGTGATATGTGGCTTGGCAGGAGCTCCCAACGCACAGTCATTGTGGTGGCTGGACTGCCGCTAGCACTTTGGAACTCACAAGTGATTCCTTCCGCTGATTTCACGTTATTTTTTTACAAATACCTTCCGCAATGCTGACGACTGCTGTTCGTCAGTACGTGAGGTCCGCCTGCTCTCTGTTTGGCTGTGGATGTTCCTTCTCGTTTCCACTTCCCAATAACAGCACTTGTAACAGTTGAGTTGGGAAGCTTCACGAAGACTGAAATATACGGAGGTACCGATGTGCACGTATACAAATGGCGGTAGTGTAGTGTACATGAGGTATGAAGGGGCAGTGCATTGGTGGAGCTGTCAGTTACACGCAGGTGATTCATGCGAAAAGGTATGATTATGGCCGCACGGCGGGAAATAACAGACCTTGAACGCAGAATGGTAGTTGGAGCGAGACGCGTGGAACATCCCACTTCGGAAATCGTTAGGGAATTCAATATTCCGCGAGCCGCAGTGTCAAGAGTGTGCCGAGAATACAAAATTTCAGGTATTACCTCTCACAATGGACAATGCAGAGGTCGATGGCCTTCACTAAACTACCGAGAGCAGCGCCGTTTGTGTAGAGTTGTCAGTGGTAACAGACAAGCAACACTGCGTCAGTGCGGCAAAATTTAGTGGCAGTGGGGCTGTCACAGCAGGTGATCGACGCGAGTGCCTTTGCTAACTGCAAGACATCGCTTGTGGCGCCTCTCCTGGGTTAGACTGTAGGCTACTGGAAAACCGTGCTCGGGTCACATGAGTCCCTATTTCAGTTGGTAACAGCTGATGGTACGGGTGGAGTATGGCTAAGACCCCACGGAGCCATGGACCCAAGTTATCAACAAGGCACTGTGCAAGCTGATGGTGGCTCCATAATGGTGTAGTCTGTCTTAACATGATATGTTCTGGAATGACAATTTCACTCTGCAGCGGAGTGTGCGCTGATGTGAAACTTCCTGGCAGATTAAAACTGTGTGCCGGACCGAGACTCTAGCTCTGGAAACATCCCCCAAGGCTGCGGCTTAGCCACGTCTCCGCAAATATCATTTCTTCCAGGAGTGCTAGTTCTGCAAGGTTTGCAGGAGAGCTTCTGTGAAGTTTGGAAAGTAGGAGACGAGGTACTGGCGGAAGTAAAGCTGTGACTAGTCATGGCTTATTTGTGGTACTTCCTTCGCGTTTGCACTTCACTATCACATCAGCAACACTCGAATTTGGTAACTTTAGAAGGACTAAAATATGCCTAATGGAATTTTTACTGAACTGATAGCAAGTGACCAGCTGGCATTCGAGATTCTCCTGAATTATCGATTCTGCTGTTATTGCTACTCTGTTAACAACACAACATTTGCGGCCTCGTTTTATACTGACGTGCTGACCTCTTGCTACATGTTGTGTACATAGTTCTGCGTAGTCAGCGCGTACACAACTTTCCCACCAGAGCGCGCCCCGCTAAACACAACAGCGCAGGCGCAGCGCTCGTCCGTCTCCGCACTACGAGATGGCGCTGCCATAGAGACGGACCAAATTCTGCTTCCGCCGATCCGCGTATTAATACACTCCTGGAAATGGAAAAAAGAACACATTGACACCGGTGTGTCAGACCCACCATACTTGCT
Organism: Schistocerca americana; assembly: GCF_021461395.2. Classification (NCBI taxonomy): domain Eukaryota; kingdom Metazoa; phylum Arthropoda; class Insecta; order Orthoptera; family Acrididae; genus Schistocerca; species Schistocerca americana. The sequence continues at coordinate 832,399,847 of NC_060122.1, read as the reverse complement.
CCGGACACTGCGAGAGGGCTGTACAAGCAATGATCACACGCACGGCACAGCGGACACACCAGGAACCGCGGTGTTGGCCGTCGAATGGCGCTAGCTGCGCAGCATTTGTGCACCGCCGCCGTCAGTGTCAGCCAGTTTGCCGTGGCATGCGGAGCTCCATCGCAGTCTTTAACACTGGTAGCATGCCGCGACAGCGTGGACGTGAACCGTATGTGCAGTTGACGGACTTTGAGCGAGGGCGTATAGTGGGCATGCGGGAGGCTGGGTGGACGTACCGCCGAATTGCTCAACACGTGGAGCGTGAGGTCTCCACAGTACATCGATGTTGTCGCCAGTGGTCGGCGGAAGGTGCACGTGCCCGTCGACCTGGGACCGGTCCGCAGCGACGCACGGATGCACGCCAAGACCGTAGGATCCTACGCAGTGCCGTAGGGGACCGCACCGCCACTTCCCAGCATGGGGTATCGGCGAGGACCATTCGCAACCGTCTCCATGAAGGTGGGCTACGGTCCCGCACACCGTTAGGCCGTCTTCCGCTCACGCCCCAACATCGTGCAGCCCGCCTCCAGTGGTGTCGCGACAGGCGTGAATGGAGGGACGAATGGAGACGTGTCGTCTTCAGCGATGAGAGTCGCTTCTGCCTTGGTGCCAATGATGGTCGTATGCGTGTTTGGCGCCGTGCAGGGGAGCGCCACAATCAGGACTGCATACGACCGAGGCACACAGGGCCAACACCCGGCATCATGGTGTGGGGAGCGATCTCCTACACTGGCCGTACACCACTGGTGATCGTCGAGGGGACACTGAATAGTGCACGGTACATCCAAACCGTCATCGAACCCATCGTTCTACCATTCCTAGACCGGCAAGGGAACTTGCTGTTCCAACAGGACAATGCACGTCCGCATGTATCCCGTGCCACCCAACGTGCTCTAGAAGGTGTAAGTCAACTACCCTGGCCAGCAAGATCTCCAGATCTGTCCCCCATTGAGCATGTTTGGGACTGTATGAAGCGTCGTCTCACGCGGTCTGCACGTCCAGCACGAACGCTGGTCCAACTGAGGCGCCAGGTGGAAATGGCATGGCAAGCCGTTCCACAGGACTACATCCAGAATCTCTACGATCGTCTCCATGGGAGAATAGCAGCCTGCATTGCTGCGAAAGGTGGATATACACTGTACTAGTGCCGACATTGTGCATGCTCTGTTGCCTGTGTCTATGTGCCTGTGGTTCTGTCAGTGTGATCATGTGATGTATCTGACCCCAGGAATGTGTCAATAAAGTTTCCCCTTCCTGGGACAATGAATTCACGGTGTTCTTATTTCAATTTCCAGGAGTGTATGTAACGCAGCCAATGAGACTGCTGGTAACGTAGAACCTTTTCTCCTCGCGGACCACACTCGCGCAGTGATACATGAACGTGCGAGGTATTATAACGAGTGTACAGACCTCCGATTAGTCAGTCTGCATTAGTCTGCACCAGTCTATAGTCAAGTTTCAGTCTGCGCCTAATAAGATTACCATATTCCTGTACATAGCCATGAAGATAAATGTATAGACACTTTTTTCAAGTATCAGAGATATATGTGAGAATAAGATTAACGTACCAATACCAAAGGGACTTCAGATTGTCAATTTTGATCACCGTCAATCTGCTACTCTAAGCGTGCAAGTGGCATTTCTATCGTCTGACCTAACGGCAGAAGATAAACACGCCACGATAAGACCACGAGACATATTGCTGACACTAGCCTACTTCGTTAGAGCGACAAGTCAAATAATATGATGGTGTGTGTACTGAAGGTCTTACAGTACGCACACCAGATTACATCATTGAAATTTTGATCAGTGTGTTTTTTATTTATTCGCAAGATAGCGTTGTCGAATGTCCTAGGTGAATATCAGAAACTTCTCTCTCTCTCTTTCTCTCTCTCTCTCTCTCTCTCTCTCTCTGAGTGGTTAGCACTCTGGCCTCGCATTCGGGAGGACGACGGTTCAATGCCGTCTCCAGCCATCCTGATTTAGGTTTTCCGTGATTTCCCTAAATCGCTTCAGGCAAATGCCGGGATGGTTCCTTTGAAAGGGCACGGCCGATTTCCTTCCCCATCCTTCCCTCACCCGAGCTTGCGCTCCGTCTCTAATGACCTCGTTGTCGACGGGACGTTAAACACTAATCTCCTCCTCCTCCTCTGTGTGTGTGTGTGTGTATGTGTGTGTGTGTGTGTGGAGGGGGGGTAGTGATGTATGTATGAGAACGCTCTGTGTGCATGCTCACGACACTGAGATTGTCGGTCGTGTGACAGTCTAAGGATTTAGTAATGAGAGCGACCGATGGGACGGGATAGTGCAGTGCGGAGCTCTGCTAGTGGACCCACCGGGTACGGCCGTGCGCTGCGCCTGGAAACAGCGTGTGCGGGCAGCCCGGCGCGCCGTCACGCGCTCCCCATAACTTGGCGCACCGCCCGCCCAACTGCGAACAAATATATATATTTTTACGGCCGTTTGTCCGCTAGTTATTGCGTGTGGCGCGTTAGGGAGGACGCTAACCGTGCGAAACCGAACACGTACGGCATAAGTTGCGGTCGACCCCGGGGCCCGCCGAGTTTTATATATATATATATATATATAAGCCCGAGCGCTCGCCATACAGCGGCGCCGCAACGGTGCAGCCGCGCGGCCAGCCCCCCTGCCCCGAACCTTTTTTCCATTTTTTATTTTTTATTTTTTATTCGCAGACAGTTTTTCTCCCCGCCACCCCGCCGGGGGCTCGCGCGCGCGGGCTGCGGTACATCCTCCCGGATCGGTGGCCGGCCGCCACCGCCTCCGTTATGGCCGATATTACACGTTCGGAAAAAATAGCGCAGGTCGTCGCGTCGGCAGTTCGGCCGGCGCGGAATTTACGCGCTCCGCAGCGCGGCGCGGCGCGCCACCTGCCCGCGCGGTAATTGCGCCCGCCGGCCGGTGTTTATGTCCGCGCGGAAAGCGCACACCGCCATGTGCGCAGGCCGCGTCCCGTTAACTCTGCCCGCGGTCGCCGGAATGGAGTCGCCTCCACCGGGGTCTCCTTGTGTCCCGTTACGCCCACTTACGCCGGTCGTTTCCGTCCCACGCTGATACAATAGCTCCCTACTTAGCAATCATATACAACCGCTCGCTCACCGATAGATCTGTACCTACAGATTGGGAAATTGCGCAGGTCGCACCAGTGTTTAAGAAGGGTAGTAGGAGTAATCCATCGAACTACAGGCCTATATCATTGACGTCGGTTTGCAGTAGGGTTTTGGAGCATATACTAACATTATGAATCACCTAGAAGGGAACGATCTATTCATACGTAATCAGCATGGTTCCAGAAAACATCGTTCTTGTGCAACGCAGCTAGCTCTTTATTCGCACGAAGTAATGGTCGCTATCGACAGGGGATCTCAAGTTGATTCCGTATTTCCAGATTTCCGGAAGGCTTTTGACTCCGTTCCTCACAAGCGACTTCTAATCAAGCTGCGGGCCTATGGGGTATCGTCTGAGTTGTGCGACTGGATTCGTGATTTCGTGTCAGGAAGGTCGCAGTTCGTAGTAATAGACGGCAAATCATCGAGTAAAACTGAAGTGATATCAGGTGTTACCCAGGGAAGCGTCCTGGGACCTCTGCTGTTCCTGATCTATATAAGTGACCTGGGTGACAATCTGAGCAGTTCTCTTAGGTTGTTCGCAGATGATGCTGTAATTTACCGTCTAGTAAGGTCATCCGAAGACCACTATCAGTTGCAAAGCGATTTAGAAAAGATTGCTGTATGGTGTGGCAGTTGGCAGTTGACGCTAAATAACGAAAAGTGTGAGGTGATCCACACGAGTTCAAAAAGAAATCCGCTGGAATTCGATTACTCGATAAATAGTACAATTCTCAAGGCTGTCAATTCAACTAAGTACCTGGGTGTTAAATTTACGAACAATTTCAGTTGGAAAGACCACATAGATAATATTGTGCGGAAGGCGAGCCAAAGGTTGCGTTTCATTGGCAGGACACTTAGAAGATGTAACAAGTCCACTAAAGAGACAGCTTACACTACACTCGTTCGTCCTCTGTCAGAATATTGCTGCGCGGGGTGGGATCCTTACCAGGCGGGATTGACGGAGGACATCGAAAGGGTGAAAAAAAGGGCAGATCGTTTTGTATTATCGCGTAATAGGGGAGAGAGTGTGGTGGATATGATACGCGAGTTGGGATGGAAGTCATTAAAGCAAAGATGTTTTTCGTCGCGGTGAGATCCATTTTCGAAATTTCAGTCACCAACTTTCTCTTCCGAATGCGAAAATATTTTGTTGAGCCCAACCTACATAGGTAGGAATGATCATCAAAATAAAATAAGAGAAATCAGAGCTCGAACAGAAAGGTTTAGGTGTTTGTTTTTCCCGCGCGCTGTTTGGGAGTGTAATGGTAGAGAGATAGTATGATTGTGGTTCGATGAACCCTCTGCCAAGCACGTAAGTGTGAATTGCAGAGTAATTATGTAGATGTAGATGTAGGCTGAACCTGCTTACTATACTGTTCAGCCACATTAATGTGACCACCTGTCAAAAGCCTAAATGATCACCCTTAGCAGTGCCGACGAACAGGACGGTCAGTGACGTTCTGGAAGATACCGATTCCACTGTGGAGCCATGCAAATTCCTGTACCGTGGCCAACTGCGCTGACTTTCTCTGTTGAGGACCCATGGGGCGAAGAACGCGATCGAGGTGGCCCCAGAGACTGTCTGTTGGGATTAAATCCGAGGAGTTCGATGGCCTTCTGACCACGCATCTCGACCGCAAGCTGTGTGTTTGTGAAATCTTACGGGACTTAACTGCTAAGGTCATCAGTCCGTGAGCTTATACACTACTTAAACTGAATTATCCTAAGGACAAACACACACACCCATGCCCGAGGGAGGACTCGAACCTCCGCCGGGATCAGCCGCACAGTCCACCAGCGCCCCAGACAGCTCGGCTAATCCCGCGCGGCTCAAGCTGTGTGACACGTCGCATTGTCATGCTGGAAGATGCCCTGCTGGGGAAAGATAGGGGTGAACATAGTCCGCAAGGATAGATGCATACTTGTTTTGATCCAGCATGGCTTTCAGAATGGCCCTGAAAATGCCATGAAAACATTCTCCGTGATGGACCCTTCTGTAGATTGCTGCAGGTTTTTTGCCATCTGTCCGATGGAGTATAAAATGTGTCTCATCTGAAAAGGCCACCTGTCGCCATTCAGTGGAAGTCCAGTGCCACATTGTCGTGCAAATTCCAGTCTTCGTCGCCAATGGACAGCAGACAGCTTCGGTGCGTGGACCAGCCGCCGACTACAGCGACTCGTACGCAACAACATTCGCTGCCCATTGTTTTATCTGGGCAGTCAGTTGTTGAACAGTAGCGTCTCTTCACCCATACACATCTCCGCAGCTATAGTTCACCCCTGTTAGGTATGGCCCGTGGCGCACCACAGATGTTTCGGCGTCGGTTTTGGACATTGCTAATTTGCCATGCCATTTTATAAACGGCGGTCCGCGAACACTTTACAGACTTAAGGGGCACCGGAAAGGCTCAAAATCATGAAAAGTTCAATTTTTACTTTTTTGCGTTTTCTGAATCTGCGGACTATTACCTTTTAATAGATATATAATTTATTCAATTCCGAAGACTACAACTATTTTTAATTTTTTTTTTTTTTTGAAATGTGTTCTACAGGGGCGGGACCCACTGTGGTGCTGTTAAACTGCTGTCAAATGGTGTTATTATTAACGTCCGTGTTCATCAGGTACATTTTAGTGATGTGAGATAAAGTATGTGTTGTGGCTAACCTGTGATGGTTCAATATTTATCGCTGGTGTGATTGTCGATTGTTTCATGTTTATTTACTCTGTCGTTATCTCGAAAATATTCGTAATTAATTCTGTTTCTTGAGTCTCTGTTTTGTTGAAGTATAATAATGAGTAAAAGTCAAGTTATTAGAAATCCTCTGAAGGCTTTTAAGAGAAGGAGAAATGTTGGAAAGCCAAAGGTATGTGTTATTACTGTAAACAATAAAGACGATAACCAAGTGAGTGAACCTAACCTCTCAAGTACACCTGCCCATAGCAGTCAAAGTGGGAAAGAAAATACTTCACAGAAGAAGCTTGGTTCAATGAGTGAAAACTATGAATGTTTTATGGGCGGATCGGATGTGAATGAAATATTTGATATGTCGGTTCTCAAAGAAATTTTTTCAAACTGTGTAAGATGTATTCATTGTAGTGAAGTTGGTCTGGAACTCTCCATAATAAAGCATGTAGGACTTGCTAGTGAAATACAACTGAAATGTGATAAGTGTTCATACATGACCACCTTTTGGAACAGTGTTGCAGTAACTGCAACTGAAGAAAATGGTAGTAAAATCTACGAACACAACAACGAGCGATGCTTGCTTTAGACAAGGAACGCCTTCGGTCTGCAGACAGGGCTGTAAAGAGTCTAGAAATACAAGCAAGAGTAAACAGGAGGAGGAACAAGAGGAAGCTGGAGGAGGAGTTTGCAGAGGATGAAGATAATCCATCCTATGGACCTGGAATGCACTAAAAAGTTAATCCAATCTTTGTCGCTCGATTCCCAAAACTTTTATTTTCTCGTACTAATTACATGTTTTCTAAGGATCTTCCAAACATATTTGTTTCAAACTTTCAGTAAATGTTACACAGTACCTTCTGCATAATTTAACACAGCCTTTTTCCAAAAAACTGTATATTTTTGAATATATAAATAAAAAATTGCAAAAAAATGTTGTGAATTTTCATTACAATTGAAAAAAAATCATCTTTAATAACTGAACTAAAATTTTGTAAAATCCCTGTGTTAAGTTGTAGCCCATATTCCAATAAATAATCTGTAAAAAGTTCAACTTCCTACCTCAAATACTTTGTGAGGAAAGATGTAATTTATAAGCGTTATTTTAACATTGCAAGTATAGGGCCTTCCGGAGCCCCTTAACCGTTTTCAGAATGGTTCCACCCTTGGGCCGAAAGCCAATGATCATGTTCTTTTGCACATCAGATAAATCGTTCTGTTTCAGCATGATAACGATTGCACTGTTTTCCGCGTGCCTCCGAGGCCCGTTGTGTAAGCTTCACTACTAGTGGCGCCACGTACTGTCTCTGAGTTGTTATTGCACGTTGAACGTTGAAGATGCTGTAACTGCTGGTCACATTGGTGTGACTGCACCATGTATTTTTTTTTCTCCATTTGGCATACATCTGCAGTATCATAATCTTTACACTCACGTAACACTGCATTCAGAAATGTCATCAAAAGAGCTACGCACAGCGCTTATGTTTGTTTGAAATAATAGCCACTATCAAACATTGCAGGATTTGACGACCAATATTTGCGTTTCACCATGGCTTATTTCTGTTCCTAGTGTTCCTTCTCCTAATGCTGGAGACATCATCAGAAGCTGTAAAGAACTACACAGTAGTTACAAACTTACCAAGCCGAGATGTTTGGTTGCTCAGCGAAATAATATGTTACTGCACCCAAGAAAAATTTCAGACACCTCCCTTGGCAATCATTCATAATACAGATATTACAGTCACATTAGCGAGCCGATTGCTAGAGATTTTATCAGCAGGTTGGTCTGAGATGCCAATGCAGCAAAACGGCCTCATAGGGAGGGAGGTGTCATCATTGTGATCACTGCTATGTATGCGAGTAGTCGGATATCACTGTAGACGTCAGAATCCAGGACGGAAACGGTTAAAGGCCCATGGCTGAAGGATCGGCTGCAGGAGACAACGCAATACCAACAGGCAGTCGAGCTGAGCACGGCTGAGAGACAAGAGACAAGGACAAGGGCAAAACACCTATGCAACAACGATGTGCAGAGAGGAAAATATTTGCCACAACAATGTCAAAAAGCCACGAACAGAGAGAGAGACAATTCAAAATTCAAGAAGAGGGAAGAGCCAAAGGCCAAACGAGATTGTTATCAAACATTTAGTAGTACAACGATGATAGTATGCGACAATATCAGAAGTGAGTAGAGAGCTGACTACCGTTCGCTAGATGGCAGTAGCTATATTGGCCGCGAGAACGTTTTCGCCGCCATATTAACGTAGCGAGATGGGTGCTGTTCTTGCTATGTGAGTGCAGCATTGGAGCGATACTATGTCCTCTAACAGCTATCTAGGTTCATTTCCTCCGGTGGACATTCAACTTCTGTGGAGCCCAATAGCAGTGTGACCATGCTAGGTTAAGTAAGTAAGTCAGATACGAGAGTAGCTGTCCAGTAATCTCCGAGGGTGCAAAATACAGCAGCCAGAGCACCTCAGGTGTAAGGTTTGGACATCACAGAGCATTCAGGAAAGCTGACCAGACGGAAAAATCAAGCCAAGTGAAGTCAGTGATGTCACTGTAGCATAATGAACACGGGCCACTCTCGTATAAACATTGCTCTTTTCCAGTGGAAGTATCTCAGTCTACAGCTGACTAGCATAGAGGAGGGACCTGTTTCAATCTTCCATCTGCCCCATCTAGGTGTCTACGAACAGCAAGTCCCACCCTGGGCACTTAGATGGTGTTATCCACATCTCTGTCATTCATGTCTAGTCCGTTGGGAAGGGATTAGGCATCTTCCATTTGCGGTCCATTTGAGTGTCTTTCTTCTACTGGTGCCGCCTGTGCAGTCTCAGCTGCCGACCCCCTGCTCCTCAGCACAGACGCTGCTGTCGGTGGCCGCCCTTCCTGTGTGCAGTCTACAGCACCATGATGTGCGCCCTGGTCACTTGTCTTGCACACTGTAGACTTTACGAGTCCAGCGGCACTGTGACGGCACTGGTGCTGGCGCACCATCTCAGGCACCGTCGCCGTGGCTGCAACCCCATCCTGGTCAACACATGCTTCAGCGGGTGTCTGCTGCCTGCGCAACCGCCAGCACTAGCTGCCTGGAACGCCGATACGTCATCCGTCGTTTTTTATGGACAATAAATATTTCGTGTTAATACTGCTCACCGAGCTGCTATACTCTCACGCCTGGGGTGGTGGTCACGTCCTGACCAACCTACCATCAACCGTCCCCAACGTAGCATCTGTTCCCACGAGCGTTACAGCGCTAAAGCTCACACCTTGTCTAATTTCAATCCTTCTTTGTTTCTATAAAAGTTGTTTTTCTTGAATAAAGTTCTTCAGGGTATCAGACCGCATCGTCATAATTTTAAAATGCGAAAACCTGATGGTAAACTTGGCCACAAAGTGTACAGGAAACCAACCAATACGGACAGGTACCTTCACGCCTCCTCCCACCATCACCCCACGCAGAAGAAGTCCGCCCTGCACACGCTAACGAAGAGAGCGTACAGGATAAGCGACGAAGAACATCTGAAGACAGAACTTGAACGCCTCAGGTCCATCTTCGGAACTAATGGCTATGGGAAGCAGATGATAGACAGCACCATGTCGACAAGGGAGAAGACTAATAGGGAAGAGGAGAAGGAGGCACAGAGCGTTGCTGTGTTACCATATGTACAAGGGGTCACCGAACGTATTGGCAAAATTCTACGAAAAGCCGACATCAAACCAATTTTCCGAAGCAGAAACAAAATATCAGACATGCTCGGTTCTACCAAGGATGCAGTTGACAAACTACACACAGCTGGCGTGTATGAAATTGGTTGTGTGTGTGGATTAGTCTACGTAGGTGAGACGGGACGTCCGATTAGCACAGGGCTCTCGGAACATGAAAGATATATCCGCCTGAAACAACACACTAAGTCAGCAGTGGCGGAACACCGAGACGAGTGCGGGAAACCAATATTTTTTCAAGAAGCCCGCGTCCTGGCGAAACAGCCTCTCACTTTCAAAAGAAAGATTAGAGAGGCGATAGAAATAGCCAAAAGACCCGCCAACATGAATAGAGAGGACGGGTACAAGCTTCCGAGGTCTTGGCTGCCTGCAATAGCAGGGCTACGGAGCGGCGGCAGAGCCGTGGCGGCCCATGCAGACACGCGGAGAGCCGCAGTAGTGGTCGCGAGCACACAAAGCAATGGCACGCCGCAGCCGGCTTCTGGACAGCATGGAAACAGTGTGACGCCACAGCCATCACCTGTTCGCTATTCGTCCGTCTCCTCCAATGGGGTGGATTAATATAAAGACCAATAGAAAACAGCTATTTCAGCCAATGACAGATAATAAAGGAAACACCAATAAAGCATACCTTTCACCCCTCCTCCTCCTCCTTTTACAGCCAATCAAGTAACGACACGGTTTTCTCGTGCAGCTATTTAAGGAACCAAGTGTGTTCATTTAGCATTTAACGTAAGGCCCTGATGAAGGCTAGCTGCAACGCTGGCCGAAACGTTGGCGCATTTTAAAATTATGACGATGCGGTCTGATACCCTGAAGAATTTTATTGAAGAAGACAACGGCCGCGGAAGCCTACGCTTACAAAGTTGTTTTTGTTCTTCTGGATTTATATAACCACTCTGTACGTCCTCCATACACAGCCATCGACCTGATATTACAAGAAACTTGATTCATATGACCAGGCAATATGTTTTCGTCAATTCACGCTCCAGTTCCCTTGATCCTGTGCCCAGAGCAACGGTAACTCAGGACGTCGTTGGGTCAACATGGGAGCATATAGCGGCCGTCTGCTACAGAGACCCACGTTCAACACTGGGCACTGAATGGTGTGCTCTGAAATACTTGTGTCTGCACCAGCACTGCACTCCGCCGTCAGGTCTGCCGTAGATCGCCGCCTACCCTGCTCTACAGAGAGGGCAAGACCCCGACCTGCACATTGTGTGACGAAGCGTGGAATTCCAACACTTTGCCGCCTACTGCTGTTTCTACCGTCCTGGAACGACTGTCCATTGAGGGTCACGACTGCAGCACGAGAACAGCAGATCACCTCCCCCTTTTACGAGATGCTCGTTCTCTCGCAACGGGCCGTAACGATCTGCCCTTTGTCCAAGTTGGTGAGGTCAGTGAATTCTCCCATTTTCATCTCGCATCCCTCATTCCCCGCTCGCCTCTGCTCCACTCATATACACTCCTCACTAGAGATGGGTAGTTCGCGAACGAACGGGTGCAAAGGAACGGCTCTCCAAGATCAACTAAAGAATCAAGGAACGAATTCCAAGGAACGATCGGTTCATAGTTCACTAGTTCACTTCGGTCGCGGCGGTCACTTCGGCAGTTCTCGTTCCAGCCTCGGTCGCGTGCTCGTCTCAGTCTCGGTCCCCCATCGGCCGCACTCGTCGTTCTTCGCATGACCACCTTTCTCAGTTCCACTACCGACTGCTCCTAGTTAGTTCAGTATCCAGTTGTTCGTTTCGTTCACTGCACTCGACTAATTTACATGTGTTCCAAACTGTTCTTGCACTTGGTTCTGGCTATTCAGCGACCACGACGGGCAATCAAGAAGTGCCGGCCGAAGTGGCCGTGCGGTTCTAGGCGCTGCAGTCTGGAACCGCGAGACCACTACGGTCGCAGGTTCGAATCCTGCCTCGGGCATGGATGTGTGTGATGTCCTTAGGTTAGTTAGGTTTAACTAGTTCTAAGTTCTAGGGGACTAATGACCTCAGAAGTTGAGTCCCATAGTGCTCAGAGTCATTTGAACCATTAATCAAAAAGTATTTTATAGTTACGTAAATTACATAAAAATTACGTTGTATGTAAGAGGTACGTCTTTTCAGGTAACAAAAGGGCATATTAGCACACTTCATTATATTGATGAAGAGCAGAAGACATACTTATAACAAGGCAAGTTTTTTTTGTTATTCATATATTTTTTGGTTTCATTGACTTGATTTAGCAGCTAACTTTGAATAATTTGCTTAATTTTTAGTGTAAGAAAATTCATATAAAACGATTTTCGTGTGTCTTTCATATACAAAACATCACATTAATTATTTTTAAGTTTGGTTGTTTCCAATTTGCATTACCTGCTAGTTTGGTTTCATTGAAAAAAAGTGGGTTGTGGGTCATTTTGGTTCAGTAGGAAAAGCGGTGCCTCTCCATTTGAAGAGACATAGATTGTCATAAAATCTTATTTCCTTATTATCTCAAAAACATTTGTTCAGAAGGAGCCTACAAACCAAAAACTTTATTACTGCGAACTTAATTATTATTATTATTGCTGCATTAACTTTAACAATGCAACATAAAAACTAATTTTTACTAAGCGTGTGACGCAAGTATTAGAAAACCACATTTTATTTTATGCTTCCATAAAGTCTCTACTTCACCTACGAACTCAGAGACAGCGTGAAGTATATATAAGGTGTAAACGATTATTGTTAACAACGTACCATAGCTATGTAGTGGAAGTCGAAACGAAGAATTCTATACAAGACACTTGTGGTCTATTAAGTTGGGAAACAGCCACCAACACATTTACAAGACTACATGAGCTATATAGCCCATGCGCGTCGCGTAAGATTTTGTTGTTCTCTTCACCAGGTCTCTACACATCGTCATCGATTGTTTCGCAATTGTTGCTTACATTAGCTTGTTATTTCTTCACTGCCTAATTATTACATGTTTGTATGTTTGTTTTATCTGCTCGTAACGGGCAACACATCGTCCGTAATTGGCGAGCAGTCTGTACTCGGGGCCGGTTTTCCTTGCGCCACCCTATATTATTTCCCTGCGATCAGCCACACAAGGCTACGGTTGGCTAAACGAGAGATTCTGCAGAATCAAAGAAATTACATCTAAAAGTGTGTAAGAATTCTGTAATGAATAAAAACTCTATACTCCAGGGGGGAGGCAAGTGCCCCCTCTTGGTGCCCTCCATCCTTCAGTCACCTACACTACCAGTTTTCAGTTTTTCATAAGAACCACATACCAAGCACAAATGAACGGTGAACGAGTAAAAATGAACGGTTCCCAAAAAAGAACGATCAGCAGTGAACTAGTTCCCAAGGATGAACGAGTTTTCCCATCTCTACTCCTCACTGCTCCCCGAGTCCGCAACGCGTTCGGCCTGGTGGTGGGCAGCGATCATAATGTTTCAGCTCACCGTTTGTACTCTGCTCTAAACAGTAAGTATTTGCCGCTTCTACAATGGATGCTACAAGTGTAACGTCACCTGCTACCGCTAGACATTCGACTGCAAACTAGTCCTTTCGTAACTGGATCTGAGTCCAAGGTCATCTTACAACATGGTTACACTCTTTCGTCAAAAGATATTTACTGACCTGTGTACCTAATGTTCTTAATGTTACAGGGAAAGACACCGATTCTGAAGCATAATGCTAACCGAAAGGATGCTACCAAAATTATGAGCTGATCATTATCGCGCACATACTTGTCCTGTACAACAATCAAAAGCAGTTTTCGTAAGAAGTTAAATACATCATTGTAAGTAGTTATACACTCCTGGAAATGGAAAAAAGAACACATTGACACTGGTGTGTCAGACCCACCATACTTGCTCCGGACACTGCGAGAGGGCTGTACAAGCAATGATCACACGCACGGCACAGCGGACACACCAGGAACCGCGGTGTTGGCCGTCGAATGGCGCTAGCTGCGCAGCATTTGTGCACCGCCGCCGTCAGTGTCAGCCAGTTTGCCGTGGCATACGGAGCTCCATCGCAGTCTTTAACACTGGTAGCATGCCGCGACAGCGTGGACGTGAACCGTATGTGCAGTTGACGGACTTTGAGCGAGGGCGTATAGTGGGCATGCGGGAGGCCGGGTGGACGTACCGCCGAATTGCTCAACACGTGGGGCGTGAGGTCTCCACAGTACATCGATGTTATCGCCAGTGGTCGGTGGAAGGTGCACGTGCCCGTCGACCTGGGACCGGACCGCAGCGACGCACGGATGCACGCCAAGACCGTAGGATCCTACGCAGTGCCGTAGGGGACCGCACCGCCACTTCCCAGCAAATTAGGGACACTGTTGCTCCTGGGGTATCGGCGAGGACCATTCGCAACCGTCTCCATGAAGCTAGGCTACAGTCCCGCACACCGTTAGGCCGTCTTCCGCTCACGCCCCAACATCATGCAGCCCGCCTCCAGTGGTGTCGCGACAGGCGTGAATGGAGGGACGAATGGAGATGTGTCGTCTTCAGCGATGAGAGTCGCTTCTGCCTTGGTGCCAATGATGGTCGTATGCGTGTTTGGCGCCGTGCAGGTGAGCGCCACAATCAGGACTGCATACGACCGAGGCACACAGGGCCAACACCCGGCATCATGGTGTGGGGAGCGATCTCCTACACTGACCGTACACCACTGGTGATCGTCGAGGGGACACTGAATAGTGCATGCTACATCCAAACCGTCATCGAACCCATCGTTCTACCATTCCTAGACCGGCAAGGGAACTTGCTGTTCTAACAGGACAATGCACGTCCGCATGTATCCCGTGCCACCCAACGTGCTCTAGAAGGTGTAAGTCAACTACCCTGGCCAGCAAGATCTCCGGATCTGTCCCCCATTGAGCATGTTTGGGACTGGATGAAGCGTCGTCTCACGCGGTCTGCACGTCCAGCACGAACGCTGGTCCAACTGAGGCGCCAGGTGGAAATGGCATGGCAAGCCGTTCCACAGGACTACATCCAGCATCTCTACGATCGTCTCCATGGGAGAATAGCAGCCTGCATTGCTGCGAAAGGTGGATATACACTGTACTAGTGCCGACATTGTGCATGCTCTGTTGCCTGTGTCTATGTGCCTGTGGTTCTGTCAGTGTGATCATGTGATGTATCTGACCCCAGGAATGTGTCAATAAAGTTTCCCCTTCCTGGGACAATGAATTCACGGTGTTCTTATTTCAATTTCCAGGAGTGTAGTTTTGAATAAGTAATTGAAATAGTGTGATATGTGGATTGCAGATTGATTAGTTATGGCCGCCAGCTCACAGAGAGCAAAAGTTACTGTTTGTTAATGACTGAACTCAAACTGAAATCACGCAATAGGTAAAAGTGTACAGGAAGTAGCAGTGGAAAAAAAAAACGCACGAGCGAGTTTAAAAGTAAAGGCCATGTGTGCTAAAATGACTTCAACTTCATAACAAACGCAATGACATTACTTGCAATCAAAAAATCCAATAATGGTTACTTACTAACAACAAGTCACGCAAGAGTACTCAATGACATCACTCACTGTAATGCTATCTGTCGTCAAGTTTCCTGAAACAAATTGCTGTGGAGTAACCACAACCGCCAAGACGCGAATGAAGAACGCAAGACCGGAAAAGGCGGTGACGCGACGTCAGCCGGTAGTCCGCTGACAAGGACCACGCCGCGGCAGGAGCGACATCTGCAAGAAGTGAATATAAGCGCTGCTCCTGCCAGCCTCGGCCGGACATTAGTGGACGGTATCATCGCGGCCTAGCAGACAGTGCTACGGTATCAGTTATTAGTGATCCACAAACTGTGCGTCAAACTTGCGTGAACTCTGACTTGGTAGCATGTCGCCTATCGCTTGCGACACCTTTGTAAGTACAAGCTAAGTATCGTCAATCTGCTTCATTAAAATAAAACTACTAATGTTATTTGTTTGAATTGTTGTACAGTATTCCGAGAACGCAGCATCCCTTGGGCACCCTATACGAGACGAGTGGGCAGAACCCCACATTTGACGACGAGGACTCAACACAAATACCGGCGCCTGATCATAACTCTGTAATAAATGTTACCTCAGAGAAGTTCGTAACGTTTTCAGAAACTAACAAGAAATACATATGCAATGTTACGAAAGTAAAAAATACCTGAAATACACCACAAGACAAGAAAAACGGCTCGCCATGAAGATGTGACGTACGTGTGCAGCATGTACACCAAACCATTGCTTACAGTTTCAGAAAAATTGGATGAGTGATTCAACCGAAAGAGCTTCACAAATTGAGCAAGTGAGTAACGAACTGGTCTACTCCTGGCCCTTATGCAAGCAGTTAGTCGGGTTGGAATCGACTGACAGAGTTGTTAGATGTTCTCCAATTGGCGCGTTGGATTGTCAGAATCCCGAATTGGTTGGAGGGCGCTGCCGATAGCGCTTCAGACGTTCTCAACTGCGCAGTGATCCAGCGAACTTGCTGGCCAAGCTGAGGTCTGGCAATCACGAAGACAAGCAGTAGAAACTATCGCAGCTTGCAGACAGGCATTAACTCGCTGAATTGAAAGCTCAGCATGGCTTCCCACGAAGAGCAACAAAACGGGGTGTAGAATATCGTCGACGTACTACCGTGCTATAAGCGTGCCGCGAATGTCAGTCAAAGGGACCCTGCTAAGAAACTAAATGGCGCTCCAGACAATCAATCCGGGCTGTCTGAAGACAAATCTACGCCAGTCAATGAGATGCCAGGGCGAAGACGCGTCCGAAGACGCCCGGATTTTTGTGGGATACCGACCTGTCACCCACTGCAGTGCCCGACAACCATGAGCGATGGTCTAGTGTTCTCATTAACACAGCAGGACACCTTTGCTTAACATCCGTGACACTCTTACAGTACGTGTACATCACATGTTCCGATTTCCGTCCCATTCGGATAATTCCTTTGGTGCATATTTTTTTCTTACATTTCATTTGCAAACAAACAATAAAAATTATAAAAGCCACTTTAGTCAAAACAGCATACGCACTTTACTTTGTCACTTATTTGGAATTAATTTACTTTGTGCGGTCTATACTTAGTTACTAGTTGGATTGCAGTAGAAGCACTACAACGCGCAAAGAACTTAAATTACTTCCGCATGTACTTTCATTAACTTTTTCACCTAAGTTAATGTCCGCACACGGTAGCTGAGTGGTTAGCGCGACAGAATGTCAATCCTAAGGGCCCGGGTTCGATTCCCGGCTGGGCCGGAGACTTTCTCCGCTCAGGGACTGGGTGTTGTGTTGTCCTAATCATCATCATTTCATCCCCATCGACGCGCAGGTCGCCGAAGTGGCGTCAAATCGAAAGACTTGTACCCGGCGAACGGTCTACCCGACGGGAGGCCCTAGTCACACGACATTTACATTTATCTAAGTTAATTGTAAATATAATGAATTTTCTCTTCGTTGAATTAAACTGATTTATTTCACTTACGATTTTCTCGTTAATAATGATGGAAGAAAGGGACCCTGCTAATGGTTAATAAACTCGGATAACCAGGAGCACTCACAATGTTTATGGTTCAACTAAAAAACACTATCTTGTTCAGAGTGCTTAAAATACAATGCCGGTAATGCATCGGCATAGCTAAAAAGGCAACTGGCTTGATAGCTCGTGGCGAGTTGCAGGTGGTATGACGTCATACTTTTCGTAACGACCGTTGTTGGCAGTAGACCCCTCTTTAACAACTGTGCCATAATCGATCCTCGGCAGCATATCCTGGAATTGGACAGGAAGACGTTTCAGTTACCTGACGTTACTGAGAGAGTAGTGATGTCGTGAAGGGAGCCTGTCGTGAAAGAGGAATCGATTACACTGCGAACGATCATACTAAGAAAACATTCGCACGATTGCACTCGGGTACTCTGAAATCATTTTGGGTCAACCAGCAGGAATTCTGTGTGTGGTGGAACCGTTAGAAGAGAACGAAGTATTAGAGCAGGTGGGTTACTTAGTTAAAGGAGGTAGTGTACACATACTAGAAATAAAGGATGAAAACAAGGTACCAATTTCCACAGATAATTTTATCGCAGAGTGTAACACTGATACTGGCGTTCGCGTGCGGGTGCTACATTGTTTCCCAATCACAGAACTTCTGACCTGTCACAAAGAAGCCTTGTACAACACAAGTGCAGGCTAATAAATAAAACTATGGTTTAAAACGTACCGTATAATGCTACCCTCTGGAAGGAATTTTGAATTGGACCGTGTGTTACCTAATAGACGGAGGGAATCGAACATGAATTTCTTAATGGTAGCAGTTGGTAGACAACAGAAAGGCTAAAATTTTGTAAGAAATAACAGTAACAGAGTTCTTGTAAATTAAACAAAATACGGTCGCCAGCCTAATTAGGTATAATAATGTGAAAACATTATTCCCAATAGATTTGTCTTTACTCTTGCAAAAGGGATCTTCCATAAATACTTGAAATACTTTCTTTGTTAAGTGCAATGAACACCTACTACAACTAGACGAATTACACAGTGGGTAGCACTAGTTATCAACAGCATAGTTAAGCAATCACAGAAATGAATGAAAGACTTTATCCCTGTTTACTATAATCATTACCTCAAACTTTAACTAACTCACAAATATATATATATATATATATATATATATATATATATATATATATATATATATTCCGACGAAAGACTACACAAAACTAAGTAGCACCTGATAAGAATTCAAGTTTACACATATATACATATCGCACATGCAATAAGCTGACATTGTACACATCCCTTTCATATAGACTCTTTTACGTAAATACTTCAGATTTCTTTAGCTAGAAAACCTCTATCCAGTTTGGCTTTTTCCTGATAGCAAAGATTGAAATGGGGAGGGGTGTGTGTGTGTGGGGGGGGGGGGGGCACATCCTGTCCCTACTTTTATAATCAGACTATGCATACTTTTCAGAAACCATATTCATTATAATAACAGATGAATTACCTTCCCATTTAAGATTTATCATGTAATACTTTAAAACAATTTACACCGACAATATTTTCTACAAACTTCAGAAATGACTTCAAGTTAAAGTCAGACTGCAATTACCACAAAAAACAGTGCTTTATAACACTTTTACAACTCTTTCAAATTAACCTCAATTTTGTTCATCAATATTAAAACTTTTACGCTTTCCAACTGTAGCAATTCATACCAAATCAATACTTTTTATCAGTTATATGATGTGTCCCATTTACTACTTGTGAAGCAAGTAGTTTTAGCAGACAACCTTTATGCTCCTGAACATTAAAGCGAGGACACTTGTAAAGTAGAAGCTATTCAAAGTAAATTGGTGCTTTTCATAAATTCAGTGTAAAATAAAATAGATTAATACTCGGATTTAAATACTTTGAGGAAAGGACCCTGCTTGGTTGATTGAAGGGGAAAATTTAATGGTTCAAATACCAGTTTTTGCAACACTTGGATTATTGTTGCAAAATCGAACACACACAAACACACTGTTTCATACTGATATACAGTTCTAACCCCCTGAATTTGTTGGAGCAGTGGCGCAATAGCGGTGGCGAGCACGTGGCGGCTACCTGGTCTCTCCTCTAGAGGATTTCTGCTCCATTTCATTTCTTCTCGGCGACTTAAATTTCAATTTTAGAGCCATTCCCAATGCTAGAGCACCCTTCTGTAGCAGTAACCACATCCGAGGCCGTTCCATCGTAGATGAGGATACCGAACGCCTCACTCGGCACCTGCGGTATCGAGCCCACAGCTGCTGGCCACTGACTGCCTACTGTGCTCTCTCGCTTCCCGCGTTCAGCCTGACCGCCACTTCCAGCTTTTCTTTGCGCGCCAAACCACTTCCGTAGTGGAGGGGAATCACTATGTTTTCTTATATTATACAATACAAAATTCTTAAGTGTGAACCAGTTTTTACATTGCGGTTTCTCATAATAAACAAACATATTTAATGATAATAATAATAATAATAATAATAATAATGGCGTGTGACGAGGGTCTCCCGTCGGGTAGACCGTTCGCCTGGCGCAAGTCTTTCAATTTGACGGCACTTTGGCGACTTGCGCGTCGATGGGGATGAAATGATGGTGATTAGGACAACACAACACACAGTCCCTGAGCGGAGAAAATCTCCGACCCAGCCGGGAATCGAACCCGGCCCTTAGGATTGACATTCTGTCGCGCTAACCACTTTTTTTTTTTTTTTTTAATCTCATTTCGTTCGATCTTGTTCGTTGCATCTGCTCGGGGCGAACGTCGTAAGACATCCATTTAAGTTCGTTGTTGATCGATTAACTCAGTTTTTTTATTACAGAGGGAGCTAAGCCTTTGACCGAATACGCTGAACTACCGTGATCCACTCAGCTACCGGGGGCGGACAACATATTTAATAAAATTCTATTATTTAAACGCACAGTTATTACGTTAAACAATTTATACATAATAAAGTACCACCTCTCTCCAACGATCCAAAGAACTTAACTAGTAACGAATAAACACTTTTTATATAAAGTTGCACAGTATCGATTAATCACAATCGATTGTGGTGTTACAAGAGGACATAGGATTAACAAAGGGGTTATTAATCGCTGATATGGATATCCTGGAGGAAGAAGAATGGGGCACGAGGTGTGGCAGCCATGGACAATCTCTGGACACATTACATCTTCTTTACGAGAAAATGATAAGCACCTTGAGGGAATCTATAGGGAACCGATGGAAAAATTACTTTTGGAATTTAAGCATTCATTTTTTCCATAAGGGCCATTACCAGCGACGCATGTTATACAGCACCGCATACCAACGGGAAATGAATCACCAGTCTACCAAAAACCGTACAAAATACCTATGTACTAGCAGCCAATTTTGGAGGAAGTTATCGCTCAACAGCCAAAAATGAAATAATTAAAAGACATAATAGTGAATGGGGGGCAGAAATAGTCATCTTGCCAAAAAATCAATGGATGGAACACGAATGCAAAAATTGTAACGAATGTGTTGTGGGTTGGCAGGAGAGCCAACACCGTTTTACTCGAGGAAGCCGAAATGCACGCGTTTTAACTCACGCAGGCTGGCGTGAGGTCTGTAACAGGACAAGGAAATTAGAATTTTAGAAAAAACGGACGTACCTGGTGGAAAATTAACTTTAAGGCATTAATGATGAGCGTCAGTCTTGACGGTACATTATTACAGTATCAATAGTAACTGGTACTGGCGCCTTGCTAGGTCGTAGCAAATGACGTAGCTGAAGGCTATGCTAACTATCGTCTCGGCAAATGAGAGCGTATTTTGTCGGTGAACCATCGCTAGCAAAGTCGGTTGTACAACTGGGGCGAGTGCTAGGAAGTCTCTCTAGAGCTGCCGTGTGGCGGCGCTCGGTCTGCAATCACTGACAGTGGCGACACGCGGGTCCGACGTATACTAACGGACCGCGGCCGATTTAATGGCTACCACCTAGCAAGTGTGGTGTCTGGCGGTGACACCACAGGATGCCTACCCTTTGCCAAACATCACAGAAACCTTGGATAAATGAGGGCAATGCAAATATTTTCCAGCAATGGATTGGGTTATCATCAGATAGCGGCTGCACTGCGGGATCGACACAAATCAGCGTTTCTGGCATCCTGGGGACACTACTAATTTAGAATAATGCCATTTGGATTAAACCATGCATCTGCAACTTTTCAGAGTTTGTTAGAAAGAATACTCGAAAATTTGTAACCACGGCGATGCTTAGTGTATCTCGATGACATAATCGTCTATGGAACAGCATATGCAGCGATTAGAATTCCTAAGGCTACAAGCAGCGAAGCTACACTGAGTACAGAAAAATGTAATTTTGTGATGGAAGAGGTAGCATAGTTAGGTTATACCATAAGTATCATAGGATTAAGACAGACGTGAATTCCCTGTATCAGAAACTGTAAAGGAGTTGCTAACATTCATGGGACTCACATACTACTGCTGTAAGTTCGTAAAAGGATTTGCAGATGTTACCAGATCGTTGACACAATTGTTAAAAAAGGGGCTAAGTTTGTGTGGTCACAAGAATGCCAGTATGCGTTTGAGGAGCTAAAAGAAGCTTTAACATCAAATCCGATATTGATATTTCCGGATTTTAGTAGATAATTTGTTTTATCACACTTGGCGGTATTTTGTCACAAGAGGCATAGAACATCCGGTAGCTTACGCAACAAGGCAACTAAATTCTGCAGAAAAAAATTGTTCCACAACGGAGAAAGAGATGTTAAGACTTATTTACATAATCACATTTTTCAAATGTCATCTGAATGGTACAAAGTTTACAGTAATAACAGATCACACGGCATTAAAATGATTGTTGGGGATAAAGATCCTTCCAGCAGGTTGAAACGATGGGCTACAAGACTGTGATTTTGATTTTGGAGTTATGCATAAACCTGGGAAAAAGTACGGAAATACGGATGGCTTAAGTAATGGAGGTAATGAGGAATGGCAAGCTGCACAAAGAGCGGATGTAGAATGTAAGCAGTATTTTAAGCAGTCACAGTCTTGTATGCAGGATGGGTCGTTACGCAGAAAAACTAAGTCGAGACCGCGGGTAGTTGCACCAGCAAAGCTAAGAAATAGAGTGCTACAAGAAGCTCATGATCACACATTAGCGGGTCATTGAGGTTGCACATGTACCAACAGTAGAGTATCAGAAAGGTATTGGTCGAGGAACAGGTAGACAGACGTAAACCAGTATGTGTCGAATTCCATACAGTGCGCACATAGAGCGGATTTGTATAGAACATGAGGAACATTACAGAGGTTACCTGAACCATTAGCATATCTGGAGATTGCTGATTTACGTCCATTCAATAAAACACCAGCAGGGAATAAGTACGTACTCATAATCATAGACCATTTTCACGAAACGTAGAAACGTAGGAATGGTCGCAGTGCCAAACCAGCAGGGAGCAACAGTGACACAAACAATTGTGAATAATTGGATATTGAAATCTATTCAAGGAAATGTGTAAGTTATTGATTGTGAAGGACGAGTCATCTCCATCCAGAAGCCAATGGAAGAACTGAAAGAGCGCGTAGGACAATCTGTAAGATACTTGGATACCACGCTGACTCACATCACACCAGCTAGGGTGTCTATCTGAAGTACGTCGTCTCCGCGTACAACTCAAATCAACATATGAATACGATACTATCGCCATATAAAGTAATGTATGGTCGTAAAATGCCATCACCGATCGGCATACTGAAAGCGAAGAAAGGGAAGACTGGAGAGTATGCTAAGAAATTTTCCAGAATGATGAGGGAAATTTGGATAGAATACCGAGAGCAAATAAACCAACACTAAAGATACAGGAAGAAGCAGTGGGCCATACGGCAAGAAAGCCACAGCGTAAAGTTGGTCAGTGGTTGATGTTATCAACTTCGTATACGCCGAAGGGAAAGACTGTTAAGTTTTTTGCGAAGTAGGAGGGGCCATAGCAAGTGGTAGAGACTACGTCGCCAGTAAATGTCAAGATTCAGTTGCCGATGAGAAAGATAATTGTGCATGTAGGCTGGTTGAAACTTTTTCAAGGGAGTCCGAAAGCTACACCAGAGACAGGAGACGTTGAAAAGAAAGCAAGACGGAGGAGAAAGGTATCAAAAAATAAGATGTTGTCAATCAAAAGATAAAAAGGAACACATATGGATTAACGCCTAGGAACTAGTCATTTACCATTTTTTTAGGTGTAGATTTAGTGTAAGCAGCAATGAATTTAAGGGGAGGAAAGTATTAGGTATTCGTGCTGTTCCTCCCACACATCACCATTAAAATTCTCTGGCTCTGCATAAGTTTTGAAAGTTTCCTATGGTGTAAGATATACAAAAGAAAAACTTTTTGCTTACCTTCACTTTTTCTTCTTGTTATTGGCTCCAGTGTTTGCGCCTAGTGGTACAATCTTGCGGCTGAAATTTTGATTGAAGTTTGTAGGTTCCTGATGATTAAATAACTGATGAAGATTTGTCTGTATATTTCTTGAATTTTATTCTTTGTCACATTTTTCAATGTCACACCGTCTTTACAATTTTCACTTAGTATTCCACATTACATAGTTAGTGTCGATCGTATAAATACGTCTGTCTCCATCAGAGGCATGCCCACTACTCCTCACATTCTGCGGAACTCACAGTATTCCAATGAGTTTACAAAGTTTACAATAATATGAATTTTAAGTGTGCCAGAAATTTCGTAATTTCAAATATTTTTACAAGAATAATAATTTTATCTGTATCGATTGTAACAATTAATTATTATACATTTTAGCCTGAAATATGAAAACATCGTACATAAAATCAAATGAAATTCTTTCAGTGAACCTGTACCAGATTCGGGATTAATCCTGGTATCAGCTACTTCTATAAAAAAAAGGTTGTGTTAGAAAAGGGTGTTCCATTACAGTGCCCATGAGTGAGGTTTAGAGAACGACGTATTGAATAACACACGACTACTACGACAACTGACTGGAGAAAAAATGCGATATGCCAGAGCTGCACAAGAGGCAGTTAATCAAAACATGAGGGAGCTACGAATCGAAGTGGAAGTCTTAGATAGGGAATTAGCAATGACAAAATGGTTACAGTCCGTAGAAGATGGTGTTAGGGATAAACGAGGAAAAATAGCAGAACTCCAGGAGGCTATGCAGCAGGCCGCAAGAGGTCAGCTAGGGGTAAACTTGCTGTCGCGAGAGCAATATTTAGAGGGGTTAAGGAAACTACAGAAGAAACTACAGGTTTTACAATCCGAGCACAAAAACTTACCGTTTTATTTCAAGGTAGCCACGGTACCGGTGAGAATTGATGGAGCGAAAATTTACATTTCGATTTCTATATCAGCAGCACGGGAACAACCACATTATGAGTGCTATATAGTTCAAGCGTATCCTCTCAAGTGGGGATATTGAAGAAATTTGTAAGAATAAACACATAGCGACTGCTGTTAATTGCGAAAGACAAGGGAAGACATGTAGAAATGGAGGAAGCAAAGTTACCAAAATGCCGCTGAGGAGAAATCACAGTCTGTTCGCATATGACAAGAGGAGAGGGGTAGGATTCCTGCCCAGTGAAATAGCTGATGGGGCAAAAGGAGGTAAGAGAATGCAATAAAGAAGTGATCGAGCCGGAACTGTACTTTCAGCTGGTCGAGTTGCACTGATTGTATTCCAACTTTGACAAGATGGTTGTAGTTGCTAGTTGTTTCGAGCAAAGAAAGCTTATGTCAGCAAAGGGGCTAGATTTAACAGGGAGTGGTTTGTTATTAAATGGAACAGCGAGCGAGATAATGGGACCTACTTTCCGTATGCTTGCCACGATTTCAGGGGTATTGTTGTTGTGGTCTTCAGTCCAGAGACTGGTTTGATGCAGCTCTCCACGCTACTCTATCCTGTGCAAGCTTCTTCACCTCCAAGTAACTACTGCAACCTACATCCTTCTGAATCTGCCTAGTGTATTCATCTCTTCGTCTCCCTCTACGATTTTTACCCTCCACGTTGCCCTTCAATACTAAATTGCCGATCCCTTGATGCCTCAGAACATGTCCTACCAACCGATCCCTTCACCTACTCAAATTCCTCTTCTCCCCAACTCTATTCAGTACCTCCTCATTAGTTACGTGATCTACCCATTTAATCTTCAGTATTCTTCTGTAGCACCACATTTCGAAAGCTTCTATTCTCTGTTTGTCTACACTATTTATCATCCATGTTTCACATACATACATGGCTACGCTCTTCATAAATACTTCTAGAAAAAATTTACGGACACTTAAATGTATACTCGATGTTAACAAATTTCTCTTCTTCAGAAACGCTAATCATACCATTGCCAGTCTAAATTTTATATCCTCTCTGCTTCACCATCATCAGTTATTTTGTTCCCCAAATAGCAAAACTCACCTACTACTTTAAGTGTCTCGTTTCCTGATCTAATTCCCTCAGCATCTCCTGATTTAATTCGACTACATTCCATCATCCTCGTTTTGCTTTTGTTGATCTTCATCTTATATCCTCCTTTCAAGACACTGTCCATTCCGTTCAATTCCTCTTCCAGGTTCTTTGCTGTCTCTGACAGAATTACAATGTCATCGACAAACCTCAAAGTTTTTATTTCTTCTCCATGGATTTTAATTCCAACTCCAAATTTTTCTTTTGTTTCCTTGACTGCTTGGTCAATAAACAGATTGAATAACATCTGGGATAGACTGCAACCCTGTCTCACTCCCTTCCCAACCACTGCTTCCCTTTCATGCTCCTGGACTCTTAAAACTGCTATCTGGTTTCTGTACAAATTGTAAATAGCCTTTCGTTCCCTGTATTTGCCATCTACCACCTTCAGACTATAAAAGAGAATATTCCAGTTAACATTGTCAAAAGCTTTCTCTAAGTCTACAAATGCTAGGAACGTAGGTTTGCCTTTTCTTAATCTTTCTTCTAAGATAAGTCGTAAGGTTAGTATTGCCTCACGTGTTCCAACATTTCTACGGAATCCAAACTGATCTTCCCCGAGATCCGCTTCTACTAGTTTTTCCATTCGTCTGTAAAGAATTCGCGTTAGTATTTTGCAGCTGTGACTTATTAAACTGATAGTTCGGTAATTTTCACATCTGTCAACACCTGCTTTCTTTGGGATTGGAATTATTATATTCTTCTTGAAGTCTGTGGGTATTTCGCCTGTCTCATACATCTTGCTCACCAGATGGTAGAGTTTTGTCATGACTGGCTCTCCCAAGGCCATCAGTAGTTCTAATGGAATGTTGTCTACTCCCGGGGCCTTGTTTCGACTCAGGTCTTTCAGTGCTCTGTAAAACTCTTCACGCAG
Source organism: Schistocerca americana (assembly GCF_021461395.2). NCBI lineage: Eukaryota > Metazoa > Arthropoda > Insecta > Orthoptera > Acrididae > Schistocerca > Schistocerca americana. Next base: position 832,373,412 of record NC_060122.1, on the reverse strand, counting down.
TATCATATCTCCCATTTCATATTCATCTACGTCCTCTTCCATTTCCATAACATTATCCTCAAGAACATCGCCCCTGTATAGACCCTCTATATACTCCTTCCACCTTTCTGCTTTCCCTTCTTTGCTTAGAACTGGTTTTCCATGTGAGCTCTAGATACTAATACAAGTGGTTCTGTTTTCTCCAAAGGTCTCTTTAATTTTCCTGTAGGCAGTATTTATCTTACCGCTACTGAAATATGCCTCTACATCCTTACATTTGTCCTCTACCCATCCCTGCTTAGCCATTTTCCACTTCCTGTCGATCTCATTTTTGAGACTTTTTATTCCTTTTTGCCTGCTTCATGTTCCGCATTTTTATATTTTCTCCTTTCATAAGTTAAATTCAATATCTGTACTGTTACCCAAGGATTTCTACTAGCCCTCGTTTTTTTCCCCTACTTGATCCTCTGCTGCGTTCGTTACTTCATGTCTCAAAGCCACCCATTCCTTTTCTACTGTATTTGTTTCTCCCGTTTTTGTCAATCGTTCCGTAATGGAACTCTCTTCAACCTCTGGTTCTTTCAGTTTATGCAGGTCCCATCTCCCTTAATTCCTACCTTTTTGCAATTTCATCAGTTTTAGTCTACAGTTCATAACCAATAAATTGTGGCCAAAGTCCTGCAAATGTCTTACAGTGTGAAACCTGGTTCCTAAATGTCTGTGTTGCCATTATATAATCTATCTGATACCTTCTAGTATCTCCAGGATTCTTCCATGTATACAACCTTCTTTCATGATTCTTGAACCAAGTGTTAGCAATGATTAAGTTACGTTCTGTGCAAAATTCTACCAGGCGGCTTTCTCTTTCATTCCTTACCTCCATTCCATATTCACCTCCTACTTTTCCTTCTCCTCCTTTTCCTACTGTCGAATTCCAGTCCCCCATGACTATTAAATTTATCTCATCATACATTTCCTCAATCCCTTCGTCATCTGCGGAGCTAGTTGGCACATAAACTTGTACTACTGTGGCAGGCGTGGGCTTCGTGCCTATCCTCGCTACAATAATGCGTTCACTATGCTGTTCGTAGTAGCTTACCCGCACTCCTATTTTTTTATTCATTATTAAACCTACGCCTGCATTAACCCCATTTGATTTTGTATTTATAATCCTGTATTCACCTCACCAAAGGTCTTGTTGCTCCTGCCACCGAACTTCGCTAATTCCCACTATATCTAACTTTAATCTATCCATTTACCTTTTTAAATTTTCTAACCTACCTCCCCGATTAAGGGATCTGACAATCCACGCTTCGATCCGTAGAACACCAGTTTTGTTTTCCTGATAACGACGTCCTCTTGAGTAGTCCCCGCCCGGAGATCCGAATGGGGGACTATTTTACCTCCGGAATATTTTACCCGACAGAACGCCATCATCATTTAACCATACAGTAAAGCTCCATATCCTAGGGAAAAATTACAGCTGTAGTTTCCCCTTGCTTTCAGCCGTTCGCAGTACCAGCACAGCAACACCGTTTTGGTTAGTGTTACAAGGCCAGATCAGTCAATCATCCAGACTATTGCCCCTGTAACTACTGAAAAGGCGGTTGCCCATCTTCAGGAACCACACGTTTGTCTGGCCACTCAACAGATACCCCTCCGTTGTGGTTGCACCTACGGTACGTCTGTCTGTATCGCTGAGGCACGCAAGCCTCCCCACCGACGGGAAAGTCCATGGTTCGGTGATAAAACACCTGAATATTTGGCAGCCTCATTCGTACAGGCCGGAGGAGCCCATGGAAGTGCTACCTACCGTAGGACTAAGCAGGTAACTAGTATACGGAATACTGAATATTTTTATTGTAGCGAAATGATAACACTAAATGATAATAGAAACTTAAGAGTCCATCTAAATCTACATCCATACTCCGCAAACCACCTGACGGTGTGTGGCGGAGGGTACCTTCAGTACCTCCATCGGTGATCCCTTCTATTCCAGTCTCGTATTGTTCGTGGAAAAAAGGATTGTCGGTATGCCTCTGTGTGGACTCTAATCTCTCTGATTTTATCCTCATGGTCTCTTCGCGAGATATACGTAGGAGGGAGCAATAAACTGCTTGACTCTTCGATGAAGATATGTTCTCGAAACTTTAACAAAAGCCCGTACCGAGCTACTGAGCGTCTCTCCTGCAGAGTCTTTCACTAGAGTTTATCTATCATCTCAGTAACGCTTTCGCGGTTACTAAATGATCCTGTAACGAAGCGCGCTGCTCTCCGTTGGATCTTCTCTATCTCTTCTATCAACCCTATCTGGTACGGATCCCACGCCGGTGAGCAGTATTCAAGCAGTGGGCGAAAAAGTGTACTGTAACCTACTTCCTTTGTTTCCGCACTGCATTTCCTTAGGATTCTTCCAATGACTCTCAGTCTGGAATCTGCTTTACTGACGATTAATTTAAATAGTCATTCCATTTTAAATCACTCCTAATGCCTACTCCCAGATAATTTATGGAATTAACTGCTTCCAGTTGCTGACCTGCTATATTGTAGCTAAATGATAAAGGATCTTTCTTTCTGTGTATTCACAGCACATTACACTTGTCTACATTGAGATTCAGTTGCCATTCCCTGCACCATGCGTCAGTTCGTTGCAGATCCTCCTGCATTTCAGTACAATTTTCCATTGTTACAACCTCTCGATACACTACAGCATCATCCGCAAAAAGCCTTAGTGAACTTCCGATGTTTTCCACAAGGTCATTTATGTATATTGTGAATAGCAACCGTCCTACGACACTCCCCTGAGGCACACCTGAAATCACTTCGGAAGACTTCACTTCATTGAGAATGACATGCTGCGTTCTGTTATCTAGGAACTCCTCAGTTCAATCACACAATTGGTCTGATAGTCCATATGCTCTTACTTTGTTCATTAAACGACTGTGGGGAACTGTATCAAAAGCCTTGCGGAAGTCAAGAAACACGACATCTACCTGGGAATCCGTGTCTATGGCCCTCTGAGTCTCGTGGACGAATAGCGCGAGCTGGGTTTCACACGATCGTCTTTTACGAAACCCATGCTGATTCCTACAGAGTAGACTTCTAGTCTCCAGAAAAGTCATTATACTCGAACATAATACGTGTTCCAAAACTCTACAACTGATCGACGTTGGAAATATAGGTCTATAGTTCTGCTCATCTGTTCGACGACCCTTCTTGAAAACGGGAATGACCTGTGCCCTTTTCCAATCTTTTGGAACGCTACCCTCTTCTAGCGACCTACGGTACACCGCTGCAAGAAGGGGGGCAAGATCCTTCGCGTACTCTGCGTAAAATCGAACAGGTATCCCATCAGGTCCAGCGGCCTTTCCTCTTTTGAGCGATTTTAATTATTTTTCTATCCCTCTGTCATCTATTTCGATATCTACCATTTTGTCATCTGTGCGACAACCTAGAAAAGGAACTACAGTGCAGTCTTCCTCTGTGAAATAGCTTTGGAAAAAGACATTTAGTTTTTCGGCCTTTAGTCTGTCATCCTCTGTTTCAGTACCATTTTGGTCATAGACTGTCTGGACATTTTGTTTTGATCCACCTACCGCTTTGACGTGAGACCAAATTTCTTTGGATTTTCTGCCAAGTCAGTACACATAGCTTTACTTTCGAATTCATTGAACGTCTCTCGCATAGCCCTCCTCACACTACATTTCGCTTGGGTAATTTTTGTTTGTCTGCAAGGCTTTGGGTATTTTTATGTTTGCTGTGAAGTTTCCTTTGCTTCCGTAGCAGTTCTGTAACTCGGTTGTTGTACCACGGTGGCTCCAAGTCTTACGATCTTGCTTGGCACATAATCTAACGCATATTGTACGATGGTTTTGAACTTTGTCCACTGATCCTTGACACTATCTGTAGTTGAGATAAAACGTTTGTGTTGAGCCGTCAAGCACTCTGAAATCAGCTTTTTGTCATTTTTGCTAAACAGAAAAATCTTCCTGCCTTTCTTAATATTTCTATTTAGGGCTGAAATCACCGATGCTGTAACCGCTTTATGACCGCTGATTTCCTCTTCTGCGTTAACTGTTTCAAATAGTTCTGGTCTGTTTGTCACCAGAAGGTCTAATACTCGTATGTTATCGACACAGCCGACACTGCAGTATGCCAGCGCAAGGCTGGAAACGTTTCCTCACTTGCCACCAAGAAAGTGTTTAGAGTACGTCCTTTACGCTCTGAACGAACACAGTCTGGCGTATATAGGTACTCAACCACAACATCATGCTAGTCTCAGCATCACAGCCTAAATCATGAGCCCGTGACGCCCGGAGCAACATCCGGGATGCAGTATGGCGTCCGTTGTTCGACCACGAGACAGGGCCGTCTGCTCTGAGACGCGAGGGAGGTGCCGGCCCACTGGAGGAAGTTCACGGCCTTGGTCAGCTGCACCGCTGGGCTGTCGTCATGGTCGCAACTAGAGACATCACTGTGAGACCAGACTCTTTGCGCTGTCGACAGTGACGGACGTCTATTGTTTTACATGATACGCAACTTGATGCCTTCACCAAGTTCTTCCTGACGTACCACAGCCGAGGGACGGGCTAAGGAAATTAACTGAACAAATCTACTGTCGTGCTGACGTCTCATTTCAGTCTCCACAGGTGATATTCTAACGGTCATTCGGTTATTTAAAAAGTGAATACCGATAAAAGTAAATAAGGTACATACATACGCAAGAAAATTATAGCAAAATTGCAGAAGTGATTAACTGAAAAGTTATTAGGCACTCTGTTGTGGTGTAATAATCTATGTCTTCGTCCATTCAACAATAGCTTCCTCCAGCAGTCGACTGAAGGGGACTGAGATTAGGTCGTCTGCCGATCTCGAAGCTCGTTGACAGCTTTCCTCTGCATTTTACTGTGGAAGTCGTACTGCTAACCACCCCTTTCAGCCACTCTCATTTCTACATCTACATCTACATCTACAGCTACATCCATACTCCGCAAGCCACCTGACGGTGTGTGGCGGAGGGTACTTTGAGTACCTCTATCGGTTCTCCCTTCTATTCCAGTCTCGTATTGTTCGTGGAAAGAAGGATTGTCGGTATGCTTCTGTGTGGGCTCTAATCTCTCTGATTTTATCCTCATGGTCTCTTCGAGAGATATGCGTAGGAGGGAGCAATATACTGCTTGACTCCTCGGTGAAGGTATGTTCTCGAAACTTCAACAATAGCCCGTACCGAGCTACTGAGCGTCTCTCCTGCAGAGTCTTCCACTGGAGTTTATCTATCATCTCCGTAACGCTTTCGCGATTACTAAATGATCCTGTAACGAAGCGCGCTGCTCTCTGTTCGATCTTCTCTATGTCTTGTATCAACCCTATCTGGTACGGATCCCACACCGGTGATGTCTGTGATTAAGTAGCCTCCCGTTAAGCAGGCAGCGAAAGAGACAAGAACACGTTGCTGTCGATTCACGTGCTGGTGTGTCATCCTGCTTTTGCAGCGTCTCCGAGAGGGAATGTCGGTCTTCCGAGTCAGCCTGGGACGAAGATTACTACGTAAAATAAGGATCTTACTGTTATTGTACGGAGGATGGGTTTTAGGATTCGCATCTGTCCTCCACATGGTTGCATTTATGCTTTAGTTTAAAAAAAAAAAAGAGAAAGGGAGAATCTGACAAGCAAGCACAACATCCCATATCGCTCATGTCGTGACTTGGCAAGACAGCCAAGTCACAATCAGAGGAAGCCGAAAGGCACGCGTTAAGCTCACGCAGATTGGCGTGAGGTCTGGAACGGTTAAAGGAATTAATAGTAGCAAATAAAGTACGTAGTTGATGTACTACTTAACTTTAATCCACAATTGTAGAACATCTCTCTTGACGGTACATGTTAAACCACAATATAAAATAATATCAAATGCTATGGCGCCTTGCTAGGTCGTAGCAAATGACGTAGCTGAAGGCTATGCTAACTATCGTCTCGGCAAATGAGAACATAGTTGTCAGTGATCCATCTCTGGCTAAGTCAGCTGTACAACTGAGGCGAGTGCCAGGACGTCTCTCTAGACATGCCGTGTGGTGGCGCTCGGTCTGCAATCACTGACAGTGGCGACACGCGGGTCCGACGTATACTAGCGGACCGCGGCCGATTTAAAGGCTACCACCTAGCAAGTGTGGTGTCTGGCGGTGACACCACAGCTCAAGCTCCCCTAGTCCTAATTGATCTGGCCGGCCGCGGTGTCCGAGCGGTTCTGGGCGCTTCAGTCGGGAACCGCGCGACTGCTACCGTCGCAGGTTCGAATCCTGCCTCGGGCATGGATGTGTGTGATATCCTTAGGTTAGTTAGGTTTAAGTAGTTTTAAGTTCAAGGGGTCTCTTGACCTCAGATGTTAAGTCCCACAGTACTCAGGGCCATTTTTGAACCTAATTGATCTGCTTTCTGTTTCACTAAAATCACGTGTTTTATGGATTGGTAGACTGAAAGAAGTGTAAGACTGACGCCATTCGTTATCTATTTGCTTCGCCCACACAAAGATGTAGCACTGAGAAGCGACTGACATCGAAGTTCGAACAGGAAGCACTGCTCCGCTAAGAGTATACCGTAAACGGACAGCGAAGTGAGTAGTTCTCCTTTCAGCGTGCACGCAAAACAAAAGCGTGGAGTGCAAGCGAGCCGAGTGCAATGTACGCACGCAGTTCGCGGTCACAGCCTGCGCGGGGGCACCTGCTCTCGATGGCGGCCGGGCCGCTGATAAGAGCCGCGCGCGAGCGGCCGTCGGCCGCCGCTTTAATATTCCGCCCGGCCCCGCCTCACGTCACGCCTGTTTGCGTAGCCCGAGGACTCCGTTCTCTTTCTTATCAGTACAAACACTGGCTAATACAGTATTAAGAACCGTATTTACACTGTCATCAACCGGCTGGCCGTACACACGTACTGCCTGAATTAATTTCACAGCCGGCAGAGCGAAACGCCTTTCTGAAGGTACCGCGCTCCCAGCACGAGCCAGTCTCATTTCTGTGAGTAAGTAGCCCCCTGTTAGGTAAGCAGCGATCGAGCCAGAAAACACGCTACTGCTGATTCGCATGTTGATGTACAATCTTGCTGTTGCCTGTTCCAAAACAACGACTGTTTAATTGAACCTTTGTTTGTACCAGCTGCTACAGAAAAGATTCACCCGCTTTCACAGAACTTTAAAAACGTGAGCCGAAACATTATGACCACCTGCGTAACAGTGTGTTGCTGACCCTTTGGAACACGATACAGAAGTGATTCTGCGTGCTGTGGAATCGACAAGTCCTTGGCAGGTTTTCGGACGCATGTGGCGGCAGACGTCAACGCACCAGAAGTCACGCAATTCCTGTAAATCACTGGTCGGCAGTTTGTGCGCCCGAAACTGGCGCCCTGTAGCGTCCCACAGGTGTTCCATCGTGTTCGGATCGGGCGGAAACGGAGGCCTAGACATCAATGCCAGCTCGCTGTCAAGCTTCTCAAACCAATGGCGCAGAATTCTGCCCTTTTGATGCGTACTGGAAGATGCCATCGCGTGAAGCGATGCACGTTAAGGCGACTCGTGAAAGAAAAAATATAGTCCAGTGTGTTAACTAAGATGTGGGAAACCTCTGGGGAACGGAATGGAGATTTAAAAAGAAGCAAAAAAGTTCGTCTATACAAACGGTCATTTTTTTACTTTATTACTTACAGGCACTTTTTGTTGTTAGGTGTTTCCTTCGTTTCTGTCTTTTTGCTTTGAAATAAAGACATCAACAACAGTTCAGCATTAATGTATGGACAGGCGTAATTAGTGAAAGATTAATTGGACGTTTCACTTCGCATGCTACGCTGGCTGGTCCAACACACAGTGAATTTTCAATCGAACATGTAAATGTTTTGCTGGAAGATGTTCCACTACACTACGAAACGAGCGTATGGAATCGTTGGCCGGGAGGCTCCCCCCCCCCCCCCAACCAGGGAAGTTCGGCCGCCACGTTTCCACTACGCTTACATCACAGCATGTGGTTCATGCACGATGGAGCCCATGTCAGTTTCCTCTGCGAAAGAGAACACTGTTAAATCGGCATTTTCCAAATAAATGCACAGGTCGTGACACAGCAGCATCTGACCTGCTTGATCTGCTGATCCCAGTCCAGTGGATTTTCATTTTTCGGGCATGTAAAGGACATACGGTATTCAACACCTATAGCGAACGTTGACACTCTTCGCCAGTGTGTCCAAGAAGTATTTCAGCAAATACAGCAGACACCTGGAATATGGGGATGAGTATTACTATCAGTGATGCGGGGTTTAGAAGCGTGTCTTTAAGTACAACATCTAGAGACGAATTTTCTAATACTGCTCCCTACAATTATGAACGAAAAATGAACCAAGAGCTCCATTGATTTCCGTTGGTACAGCAATAGTTATTGTTTCTGATGTGAAATACGCTCGTACGTCTACGTCTATTCCCACTGTGAATATGTGGGGTGGTAAAACAATGAATTCTACTAATCCAGTTGATAATATACCATAACCTTTCATTTAGCAATCAGAAGACAAAATTTGAAAAGAAAAATTCCTGTAGAACCAAGCTGTAAATTTCAGAATTAAAAGACAGAAAGGAAGCAAACATGTAACAACCAAGAATTTCCGGCAGCTAAAAGAACAAAAAATTGACCTTAGGTGCTTCTGAACTCTTTTGCTTCTTTTTAAGTCCTCTATTCATTCCCCAGACGTTTCCCAGATGATATTTAACAACTTTTGTGTATGATAAATAATGTGGTATGTGATAAAGATGATAAATAATGTAATTCAACAGATATTGATAACAAATTTACAGGCTGCCATCTCTTCAACCACATGTTCAAAAATGGCTCTGAGCACTATGGGACTTAACATCTGAGGTCATCAGTCCCCTAGAACTTAGAACTACTTAAACCTAAGGACATCACACACATCCATGCCCGAGGCAGGATTCGAACCTGAGACGGTAGCGGTCGCGCGGTTCCAGACTGAAGCGCCTAGAACCGCTCGGCTCAACCACGTGTGTATTGCAGGTATGTAATACAGAGCCCCTGTTTACTAGAGTTTTTTCTTGTCTTGGTCCATACTACCAACGTACATTACTTAGCAACAGCAGTATCAGTACGTCTTTTCCACTGTCGGAGGTATCAGAATTATTTTCGCTTGTAACTTTCGATTCGTTTGTTTCCGAACTAGGGACGCTCACCGCAAATTGATACATTTATCCGTTTCCGTCATCACTGAAAGTCTGTAACAACATCAGGAATTCCCGTGTATATACATCTATTTATAGACGCCGGCGCCAATAACTTTGACGCTCTGTAGCGTCGTTGGATGACGTACCCGACCATGGATTCCTACGTACAACTTGATCTACTAAGTCCCCTCTACAACCTCTAGAAGTGTGTAATGCGAATTGTGAAACGCCTTGTACACATACAGGGTGAAAATTAGTGAAACCGACAAACTGCAGGGATGGGAACCTGGCTGTAAATGTAGGAAGAAAGGTCCTATGAACATGTGTCCGGAAATGCATCATTGCCACGGCAGATGGCGCTGAAGAATGACAGTTCCTCTGACCACGTGCCGTGTGTTCCTTGTGTGTTGCAGGCTGTGTGGCTGACTTAGCTTTCTGTAAGCAGAGGAATGGTCCGGTAATGATGTCTCGAACAATCGGAGATGGTGTTTGTGTACGCCAAGCAGATGGAAATGGTCGATAGGCAGCACGGCTGTGCCAAAGCAAGTACCTTCCCAGGCACCGACCGCATCACACAACATTTCAAGTCCTTTTTGGGCGTTTGTGTGATCATACGTACTTTCGGACAGACGAAAGTGCGCGGAGGCGGCGGACTGTAGTCACACCAGATTTGGCGGACCGGATTCTATAGGATAGTGAGACGAACCATAGTACAAGCTCTAGACAAGTGAATTGCCAACACGGTGTAAGCCAAAGTACGATTATATGGATCCTCAATGACACTCCATCACATGGAGGCCATTTTGAACGTCTACTGTGACGTGGATGCGATGCAGCTCTGTCCTGTGTTCCGGGGCGAGTTCTCGTCGTTTCACGCATACCGTCGATTTCCTGACACATGTCCGTAGGACCTTTCTTCTTCCATTTGCAGTCAGGAGTCCGTCCCTGCAGTTTGTTGGTTGGTTAATGTTCACCCTGTATAATCTATGTTACAGTAATACGATGGAGTATTGGACTTACAATCGTGTAAATGAAAATAACAGTAAATCAAATGCAGCATCTTCTCATTAATCCCTCCTCAGATATAGTTTATCTCGTTAAATCTAACATCTGTGTCATTCTGTTACTGTTAGGTGAAAACTGAAGCAGATAGAATATCCCCAAAACGCCGTGGACGGCAATTAAAAAAAAAAATGTGATTTTTAACCTGTATTCCAGCTAGTTGTTGTGCGTTCCTGGTATCGTGGGCTTCGTTTGACGTATGCAGCACAAGTAAACTTTTGTTTTTAAGGCTGCGTTGGGGCGATAAGTGCTATCGCTGTCTTCACTTGAGCTAAGGTAAAATGAAATATTCGATTGCAATTTTTTTTGGCCTGTTCTCGAGGATTTCATATTATTTTCTGATTTTGTTCGTTTTGGTATGGTGACGTCATTCTTACTTTTGTGTATTTAGCTTGTCTCTGCTCTAAGCTCCCTACTTCCCGCGGTTGATCAGTTAGTTTCATTTGATATCTGGAGTGAAATATTTCGTGTCGTTTATATCTTTGTTCGCTGGTGTATTTAGTGGCGTCATGACCGGCATGCTGTATATGCAGGAAATAATGGTGTCCGCCATTGTGATGGCGGGTCAAAGCAAACGAACGAAATAGAACACTTCCGTACTGGCGCTTTATGTTATTTTCGATCTTTCGCAACTTATAGTCGATGTACCTTTGTGACTTCGACCACTTGTGGCCAGATGGGTGATTGATACGTCTTGTGATTTCAGACAGATTTTTACAGTGCTTCTTCTTCCATATTTTTGCTTAAATAATGTGTCTCGAGCATTTCCGATAATATTCGTAACTAAACCAACTTTCCTTTGTAGTTGCCTGCACGTAGTACCAGATAGTGTTTAAGGAGCGATATTAAACGGATACCATCAGTGTTTCTTCTTTACTTAAATTGACTAGATTGTGATATAATAGATATAATATTATTCCCGCCAATTTGCCTGTGTAATCTCTGTCTGCACCAAGCTGTCTTTGTTAACCGACACTCGTAGAGCTGGGTATATTTTTGAACGTCGCACGGCTTTTGGATAACACCGTGCTGTGCTCCTTTTCCCTCAACGTTGTTTCATCATTGCTGTAATATCATTCCCACCGTTTGTGAGCGAAATTGACGCGATTTAATTGGCATTCCTTTGTGAGTACAGCCACATGCATGCAGGTTGCTAGCATATCCTATACTTGTACGACACTCTCGTTTCTCTTGCATGTTTCCCTTACCTGCGTGATGCTGTAAAATCTGTCATTTTTCCGCAAGTACGTTAGACGAGTGGGTCTGGAATGATTCTTTCATTATCCAGTCCCTCTGGTCCTCACAAACAGATGATTTGCCTGATTTACTATAAGAAGGTATTTCCTTGTGTTCACTTTGCATATTGTTTGACAAGTACAGTTCAGTGAATAACACTGATACATGGATTACTAATAAAAATAAATATTGGATGATGTCACCTCCACTCTTTTATTGGAAGCTCAATGATAATGTTCCTCTTCTGAAGCGATCCTAAGGAATTAATTCTATATGCCTGGTGGTCGACCAGCAATTCTTACATGTCAGGATCTATAACTGAAAAATATATACTTTCTACTTACGAACATGAGTAAAAGTCAAGCGGACATTTTTTTAAATGCAGACCCGTTTGCATCTTTTCACAGGCCGCATGCGGCGTTTGTGTTTCAAACCACACAGCATTCTTACCGACAACAACGTGCACAGCTTCCTGAATTCATTCTGGGCGTGTAGATGGAATATAGAAATTTCGTGTAGGAATTTGGTGAACAGAGCACCCATGTACCATGGCAAACGCCGCACATCAAGAACAGCGACTGCAGTGACACCGGACAAGATTGAAAGGCATGGAACGACTGTGTCTATGGCAGGATGCTTGTCGTGCACTCGTTCGAAAATAAAAGCATGCAGTCTTTATGTTTTCAGAAATGGTTGAAATGGCTCTGAGCGCTATGGGAATTAACATCGGAGGTCATCAGTCCCCTAGAACTTAGAACTACTTAAACCTAACTAACCTAAGGACATCACACACATCCATGCCCGAGGCAGGGTTCGAACCTGCGACCGTAGCAGTCGCGCGGTTCCGAACTGAAGCGCCTAGAAACGCTATGTTCACTGACGTAGAAGATATAGTCTTCTGAAATCTGATAAATTCTTTTAAATCACCCTGTATTTATGAGTGTGGTGGCACGCAGGAAGTAGCACAATGTCCTCCAGAAAAGAAGTTCGACATCGCCGTCTTCTTTTGTGTGAATTATACGTCAGATGCGTAACAGTTGTCAACTGGCTAGCTTTTATGAGGGCTTCCGCAGTGTAGTGTTGTATCTGTGGTGTTTATGAATGATTTTCGACATCCATTCCTCTCGAAGGACATCAGAAAGACCCGCAAGCATCCAATCATCATACTGGCCACATGTAAGAGTGTTAAGGCACTGGACCCATCTTCGAGTAACCTGCTGTTCGAATCCCCGTCAAACCATTCATTTTTAGGTTTTTCGTAAATTCCTTAAGGCGAACGTCTAGATGGTTCCTTTTAACGGTAAACTGTTGATATCCGTACCCATAAACAATGTGTGCTTCGTCTTAATGATATCATTGACGAAGGCAGACTCAAATCTTCCTTCCATCCTTTTCGAGTCATCCTCAGACTGTCACATTTTCAGACCCTGCGGTTGTATTTGGAATTTAACCCAGTTTGGTGACCAGGAATTGAACGTTGCAACCATCACAACTGCTCTTATTGACCACTTGCTGCCGGTCCATGACGAAGGTATCAATAGGACTCCCTGGAAACCTCTTATTGTCGATTTTGGGATAAGCGCGGAAGTGGGATCAGTTCTTCAATGCAGTACTTATCACGAAAGTTAAGCATAGGTAACGAGTGTTTACTCTCCTTCATATGGCAGTCGGAGGAACCATAGTACTGCGGTCATCGGAACTGTTAATTAAAAAATCACAATTTAAATTTCTTTTCGCCATATCTCTTTCTCAAAAATGAATTCACATTGTTAACGAAAGGATGGTGTAGAATATAAAAAAAGGGGCGGGGAAGTGAGGAGAGCCTTTGGCTGTGAGACAAACAGCTCCGTGACAGAACACTGCCAGGTAAACCCTGCCATCTTGTTTCGAGTTCAGACCGAGGATTCTTGTGAGCACCCCACCTATATATCTGCGCGCCGCATTCACATTCAGTTATTCCATTTCTCTTCCCCTGTGTAGCCCTCCTGTACCTTAATAGACTTGGAGTGCAAAATGTGGTTCCCTGCGTAGGGGAATGTGAAGTAGCGGAATGCTAGGCTCCCAAGCTAACAAGTACACTGTTCTGTCAATAGTTGTCTGGATACTATTTTTAAATATTCAGCATGTACACTGACGTAAAAAATTGCTCCACCAAAAAATAATTAATATGGGGTAATGAAATATCGGTATACATTTGCCTAGGTAACATATGTAATTGATTAACGCTGCAAGATCACAGGCTAATGCAAGTGAGAGATAAGTCATAGCCAATGTAAAATAGTGATACATTAATAGCCAGTGTAACCGCCAGAATATCATAGCTAACACTTGGTTCAAGAATCATAAAAGAAGGTTGTATACCTGGAAGAATCCTGGAGATATTAAAAGGTATCAGATAGATTATATAATGGTAAGACAGGGATTTAGGAACCAGGTTTTAAATTGTAAGACATTTCCAGGGGCAGATGTGGATTCTGACCACAATATATTGCTTATGAACTGAAGATTTAAACTGAAGAAACTACAAAAAGGTGGGAATTTAAGGAGATGGGACCTGGATAAACTGAAAGAACCAGAGGTTGTACAGAGTTTCGGGGAGAGCATAAGGGAACAATTGACAGGAATGGGGGAAAGAAATACAGTAGAAGAAGAATGGGTAGCTCTGAGGGATGAAGTAGTGAAGGCAGCAGACGATCAAGTAGGTAAAAAGACGAGGGCTAATAGAAATCCTTGGGCAACAGAAGAAATATTGAATTTAATTGATGAAAGGAGAAAATATAAAAATGCAGTAAATGAAGCAGGCAAAAAGGAATACAAACGTCACAAAAATGATATCGACAGGAAGTGCAAAATGGCTAAGCAGGGATGGCTAGAGGACAAATGCAAGGATGTAGAGGCTTGTCTCACTAGGGGTAAGATAGATACTGCCTACAGGAAAATTAAAGAGACCTTTGGAGAGAAGAGAACCACTTGTATGAATATCAAGAGCTCAGATGGCAACCCAGTTCTAAGCAGAGAAGGGAAGGGAGAAAGGTGGAAGGAGTATATAGAGGGTTTATACAAGGGCGATGTACTTGAGAACAATATTATGGAAATGGAAGAGGATGTAGATGAAGACGAAATGGGAGATACGATACTGCGTGAAGAGTTTGACAGAGCACTGAAAGACCTGAGTCGAAACAAGGCCCCTGGAGTAGACAACATTCCATTAGAACTACTGATGGCCTCGGGAGAGCCAGTCATGACAAAACTCTACCATCTGGTGAGCACGATGTATGAGACAGGCGAAATACCCTCAAACTTCAAGAAGAATATAATAATTCCAATCCCAAAGAAAGCAGGTGTTGACAGATGTGAAAATTACCGAACTATCAGTTTAATAAGTCACAGCTGGAAAATACTAGGATATAAGATGAACATCAACAAAAGCAAAACGAGGATGATGGAATGTAGTCAAATTAAGTCGGGTGATGCTGAGGAAATTAGATTAGGAAATGAGACACTTAAAGTAGTAAAGGAGTTTTGCTGTTTAGGGAGTAAAATAACCGATGATGTTCGAAGTAGAGAGGATATAAAATGTAGACTGGCAATGGAAAGGAAAGCGTTTCTCAAGAAGAGAAATTTGTTAACATCGAGTATAGATTTAAGTGTCAGGAAGTCGTTTCTGAAAGTATTTGTATGGAGTGTAGCCATGTATGGAAGTGAAACATGGACGATAACTAGTTTGGACAAGATGAGAATAGAAGGTTTCGAAATGTGGTGCTACAGAAGAATGCTGATGATTAGATGGGTTGATCACATAAATAGTGAGGAAGTGTTGAATAGCATTGGGGAGAAGAGGAGTTTGTGGCACAACTTGACTAGAAGAAGGGATCGGTTGGTAGGACACGTTTTGAGGCATCAAGGGATCACAAATTTAGCATTGGAGGGCAGCGTGGAGGGTAAAAATCGTAGAGGGAGACCAAGAGATGAATACACTAAGCAGATTCAGAAGGATGTAGGTTGCAGTAGGTACTGGGAGATGAAGAAGCTTCCACAGGATAGAGTAGCATGGAGAGCTGCACCAAACCAGTCTCAGGACTGAAGACCACAACAACAACAACAACCGCCAGAATGTTGAATGCAAGCATGCAAACGTGCATGCATTGTGTTGCATAGGTGCTGCATGTCCGGCCGTCCAGATTTAGGTTTTCCGTAATTTTCCTAAATCGCTCCATGCAAATGGAATGATGGTTCCTTTGAAAAGAATCCTTGACACTGTCCGAGCTTGTGCTCCGTCTCTAATGACTTCGAAGTCGAAGGGATGTTAAACCCAAATTTCCTTCCTTTCTTAGACAACACTACAAAACGACAGATTTCACGTTTCTTTTCCTGTACTCTCGTTTGACTTTTTGTTGCTTCAGTTTCGTGATGCATTGAAGAATTATTTCAGAATAAATTTTGTACGCCTATTTTTTATACAGTTACGACTCTGTTTACGTGAAGTAGTTGTTATGAACGTTAATGCTAATTTCATTTATTATGATACTGCATATTTTCTCATTCATTAAGATGTCACTTGAATTCATTTTCTACCAAGAGAATAATAAGAAACTATGTTTTGGTGTAATAGTGTAAGTCGATGTAATCAGAATCTCTGAAAGTGTTATGTGAAACGAGATGTGTGGGCGGTGCAGAACCATACGGATAGGCAGAGGGAGGAAAGCACCAACAACGAGTCTGGACTGAGAGGACCAGTATGTCGAGTGATAAACGTGCCGCGCCTTTACTGCCATGCATTGTGTTCGTGACCAGTGAAAAAAATCTGTGTGTGAGCAGTGCTTCATTATGATTTCCATGTGTTCCGCAATTAAAGAACTGGTGACCTTACATATAGCGTTGCTCATTGACTGGAATTGCATTTTGACTCATCAAGATTAAAACTTCGATGTGCAAATCGATAAGCTGTTTGGACGCCGTAAAGATACTGTTTCTGATTGTCGACAACACAAGCATTTTAGTGGGTACCAGGTACTGTGAAATGAAACAGAAAATATGGTAACGCGTTTTCGTGTCGTATCTTGATCTAAAGAAGCTTAGCTTCGAATGTACGGTGTGCTGATCGCCGAGTGATTGAAGTGATCGCGTAGACAACAGTGCACGGCACGGACTGTTCGGTGTAAAACGCGGACTACAATTAACTTCATATATTTTCGTAGTGTGGACGGATATACTTATGAAAAGTGCTACATCGCGGTCGAATAGTTAAGAGTAAATCTGTAAACCGTGGCCAAGCTGTGCAACAAACCTTATCACGCCTACTACTTCACGTGTTAATGCTAGGAAGTGTGTCTTACACTGAAGCGCCAGAGAAACTAGTGCTGGCATGCGTGTTCAATTACAGAGGTATGTAAACAGGCAGAATACGGAGCTGCTGTCGGCAACGCCTATATAACACAACAAGTGTCTGGCGCAGTTCTTAGATCGGTTACTGCTGCTACAATGACAGGCTGTCAAGATGTGAGTGAGTTTGAATGTGGTGTTACAGTCGGCGCACGAGCGATGGGAGACGGCATCTCCAAGGTAGCGACGAAGTGGGGATTTTCCAGCATGACCGTTTCACGAGTGTATCGTGAATATCCCTCCCCTCATGAACCATGGACCTTGCCGTTGGTGGGGAGGCTTGCGTGCCTCAGCGATACAGATAGCCGTACCGTAGGTGCAACCACAACGGAGGGGCATCTGTTGAGGGGCCAGACAAACGTGTGGTTCCTGAAGAGGGGCAGAAGCCTTTTCAGTAGTTGCAGGGGCAACAGTCTGGATGATTGACTGATCTGGCCTTGTAACACTAACCAAAACGGCCTTGCTGTGCTGGTACTGCGAACGGCTGAAAGCAAGGGGAAACTACAGCCGTAATTTTTCCCGAGGGCATGCAGCTTTACTGTATGACTACATGATGATGGCGTCCTCTTGGGTAAAATATTCTGGAGGTAAAATAGTCCCCCATTCGGATCTCCGGGCGGGGACTACTCAGGAGGACGTCGTTATCAGGAGAAAGAAAACTGGCGTTCTACGGATCGGAGCGTGGAATGTCAGATCCCTTAATCGGTCAGGTAGGTTAGAAAATTTAAAGAGGTAAATGGATAGACTAAAGTTAGATACATTGGGAATCAGTGAAGTTCGGTGGCAGGAGGAACAAGACTTTTGGTCAGGTGAATACAGGGTTATAAATACAAAATCAGATAGGGGTAATGATGGAGTAGGTTTAATAATGAATAAAAAGATAGGAGTGCGGGTAAGCTACTACAAACAGCATAGTGAGCGCATTATTGTTGCCAAGATAGACATTAAGCCTACGCCTGCTAAAATAGTACAAGTTTAAATGCCAACTAGCTCCGCAGCTGACGAAGAAATTGAAGAAATGTATGATGAGATAAAAGAAATTATTCAGGTAGTGAAGGGAGACGAAAATTTAATAATCATGGCTGACTGGAATTCGAGAGTAGGAAAAGGGAGAGAAGGAAACATAGCAGCTGAATATGCATTGGGGGTAAGAAATGAAAGAGGAAGCCGTCTGGTGGAATTTTGCACAGAGCATAAATTAATCATAGCTTGGTACATAGCTTGGTTCAAGAATCATGAAAGAAGGTTGTATACATCGAAGAACCCTGTAGATGCTAAAAGGTATCAGATAGATTATATAATGGTAAGACAGAGATTAAGGAACCAGGTTTTAAATTGTAAGAGATTTCCAGAGGCAGATGTGGTCTCTGACCACAGTCTATTGGTTATGAACTGTAGATTAAAACTGAAGAAACTGCAAAAAGGTGGCAATTTAAGTAGATGGGACCTGGATAAACTGAAAGAACCAGAGGTTGCACAGAGTTTCGGGGAGAGCGTAAGGGAACAATTGACAGGAATGGGGAAAGAAATACAGTAGAAGAAGAATGGGTAGCTCTGAGGGATGAAGTAGTGAGGCAGCAGACGATCAAGTAGGTAAAAAGACGAGGGCTAGTAGAAATCCTTGGGTAACAGAAGAAATATTGAATTTAATTGTTGAAAGGAGAAAATATAAAAATGCAGTAAATGAAGCAGGCAAAAAGGAATACAAACGTCTCAAAAATGAGATCGACAGGAAGTGCAAAACTGATAAGCAGTGATGGCTAGAGGACAAATGTAAGGATGCAGAGGCGTATATCTCTAAGGGTAAGATAGATACAGCCTACAGGAAAATTAAAGAGACCTTTGGAGAGAAGAGAGTCACTTGTATGAATATCAAGAGCTCAGATGGAAACCCAGTTCTAAGCAAAGAAAGGAAATCAGAAAGGTGGAAGGAGTATATAGAGGGTCTATACAAGGGAGATGTTCTTGAGGACAGTATTATGGAAATGGAAGAGGATGTAGATGAAGATGAAATGGGAGATACGATACTGCGCGAAGAGTTTGATAGACCACTGAAAGACCTGAGTCGAAACAAGGCCCCTGGAGTAGACAACATTCCATTAGAACTACTGACGGCCTTGAGAGAGCCAGTCCTGACAAAACTCTACCATCTGGTGAGCAAGATGTATGAAACAGGCGAAATACCCTCAGACTTCAAGAAGAACATAATAATTCCAATCCCAAAGAAAGCGGGTGTTGACAGATGTGAAAATTACCGAACTATCAGTTTAATAAGTTACAGCAATATACTAACGCGAATTCTTTACAGACGAATGGAAAAACTGGTAGAAGTCGACCTCGGGGAAGATCAGTTTGGATTCCATAGAAATGTTGGAACACGTGAGGCAATACTCACCTTACGCCTTATCTTAGCAGAAAGATTAAGGAAAGGCAAACGTACTTTTCTAGCATTTGTAGACTTAGAGAAAGCTTTTGACAATGCTGATTGGAATACTCTCTTTCAAACTCTAAAGGTGGCAGGGGTAAAATACAGGGAGCGAAAGGTTATTTACAATTTGTACAGAAACCAGATGGCAGTTAAAGGAGTCAAGCGACATGTAAGAGAGGCAGTGGTTGGGATGGGAGTGAGACAGGGTTGTAGCCTCTCCCCGATGCTATTCAATCTGTATATTGAGCAAGATGTAAAGGAAACAAAAGACAAATTCGGAGTAGGTATTAAAATCCATGGAGAAGAAATAAAAACTTTGAGTTTCGCCGATGACATTGTAATTCTGTCAGAGACAGCAAAGGACTTGGAAGAGCAGTTGAACGGAATGGACAGTGTCTTGAAAGGAGGATATAAGATGAACACCAACAAAAGCAAAACGAGGATCGTGGAACGTAGTCGAATTAAGTCGGGCGATGCTGAGGGGATTAGGAAATGAGACGCTTAAAGTAGTAAAGGAGTTTTGCTATTTTGGGAGCAAAATAACTGATGATGGTCGAAGTAGAGATGATATAAACTGTAGGCTGGCAATGGCAAGGAAAGAGTTTCTGAAGAAGAGGAATTTGTTAATATCGAGTATAGATTTAAGTGTCACGACGTCGTATGGAGTGTAGCCCTGTATGGAAGTGAAATATGGACGATAAATAGTTTGGACAGGAAGAGAATAGAAGCTTTCGAAATGTGGTGCTACAGAGGAATGCTGATGATTAGATGGGTAGATCACATAACTAATGAGGAAGTGTTGTATAGCATTGGGGAGAAGAGGAGTTTGTGGCACAACTTGACAAGAAGAAGGGACCGGTTGGTAGGGCATGCTCTGAGGCATCAAGGGATCACCAATTTAGTATTGGAGGGCAGCGTGGAGGGTAAAAATCGTAGAGGGTAGAACAAGAGATGAATACACCAAGCAGATTCAGAAGGATGTAGATTGCAGTAAGTTCTGGGAGATGAAGAATCTTGCACAGTGTAACAGAAGATATTAAAGGCTTTACTTTACCGAAGTATGCGATACCCTCCAAATTCAACCAGTTTAATGAGTATTTGTGATTATAGAAAAGTTATTGTGTATGTTAAGAATGATTGCACAACATGTCTCCATAAACAGTCAACCCATTAAATTATACTGAATAACTGACCCACACAAAAGTTAATATCACTTGATCACTGATACAGCAAATGTCATCATGTAAAAACACTAAGTTTATCTTAAATAATTGATATGAAGTACGAAAAATAGTGGCCAACTTAGGTATTTTGGATCTCCTTAAATAAAAATCACCCAGTGAGACCTATTTGTTCACTAGGAGCGTTTTCACTCAGTATTCACGTAATCAATCCTATTTTAGACGAAAACCAACGTAATTCTTAATAATTCATGTTACTTACTTATTTATGCAAATTAGAGAAGTCAATTGACAAACTTCTAAAAAACGGCCTTTTTGTAACAAAGAATTATTCTGTCAAGTCAACAAATCTGTCTGTCATTTTAATAACATGTTAAATTATGTCACTCGATGCAAATTAATAACTTTTCTGCACAAATTATGATAACAGATGTACAAGTGACTTGTAAACTACATCTCTTTCTAGTAGTTCATTGACAAGGTTATAAATACAAGCAGCAAGAAGGGTTGAGAGGCAGTCGGAATGTCACTTTGGTAAAGTGCGTTTGTGTGTTATTGTTTGAGGTGGATAAACAATGCAAAGAACATGTAAAGGAAGTACTATTTTGTGTTGTGTCATGGTCTTTGGTGGACAGTGGAATTAAGATGGCCACCAGAGTAATAAATATTTGAAGTTTACATATTTGTTGGTTTCGCTCGTTCTTTATCATCAAAAGCACATAAAAAACACGGGACCTCATGGTTTTACCCTAGACAACCAGATTTAGAGCCAGCATCAGCATCAAGACACAGCAGCGATCCAGCAAGCAGCAGCGATTACTACAATGCATTTTAATGGCGCCAACCTAACATCAAGCGCTAACAAGCTCCGTAAATTGGAGTGAAATAGTGCGATTATAGCAATTAGCAATATCTACGACTAGGCGACCATTACAACAGGATAGAGTAGCATGGAGAGCTGCATCAAACCAGTCTCAGGACTGAAGACAACAACAACCGTGAATATCCCTGTGGCCAGAAAAAGGTCGTGCAGGAACTGGACCAACGACGACGAAGAGGATCGTTCAATGTGGCAGAAGAGCAACCCTTCCGCAGATATCAGTGCTGGGCCATTAACAAGTGTCAGCTTGCGAACCATTCACCGAAACATCATCGATGTGGACTTTCGGAGCCGAAGGTCCACACGTGCACTACAGAAAGGTTTATGCCTCGCCTGGGCCCGTCAACACTGACATTGGACTGTTGATGACTGGAAACATGTTGCCTGATCGGACGAGTCTCGTTTCAAATTGTGTCGAGCGGATGCATGTGTACGGGTATGGAGACAACCTCTTGAATCCATGGACCTTGCATGTGAGCAAAGGACTATTGAAGCTGGTGGAGCCTCTATTATGGTGTGGGGCGTGTGAGGTTGAAGTGACGTGGGGCCCCTGATACGTCTAGATACGACTCTGACAGGTGACACGTGCGTAAGCATCCTGTCTGATCACCTGCATCCATACATGTCCATTGTGCATTCCGACGGACATGGGCAATTCTAGCATGAAAATGCGACACCGCACACGTCCAGAACTGCTACGGGATCACGTTTCTGAATTTAATCACTTCCGGTGGCCACCAGACTCCCCAGATATGGACATTACTGAGCATATCTGGGATGCCTTGCAACGCGCTGTTCAGAAGAGGTCTCGACATCCTCGTACACTTACGGGTTTATGGACAGTCCTGCAAGATTCATGGTGTCACTTCTCTCCTGCACTACTTCAGACGTTAGTCGAACCCATGCCACGTCGTGTTGTGGCACGTCTGCGTTCTCACGGGGGACCTACACGATATCAGGAAGGTGTACCAGTTTCTTTGGCGCTTCAATGTATATTCGTCGTTGAAGGCAGATACGCAAATTGGAAATAATTCTGCAGACATCGAGCGTTCCTGTTACATTCGCAAGGCGCCCTGAGTCAAAGAGATCAGTAAGACGACTCCAGTTATTGGAATTCAGGCTCAAGGATCATGGATTAACGATGCGGTCATCGATGTCTCGCCGGCAGCATCAGCTAAGTGCAGATTGTTTAGAAGGAACGTTGGCTACGAGATACCGCGAATTATGTTGTTCTTGTGAGATGTTGTTCTTTGTCATTCATTTTACGTAATTGAAAATTGTCATATTTCAATGGTACTTTGATTTCTTTTCAGTAATAACATTCAGAATAATAACTAAAACGTATTTTCCTTCATTGAATTATTTCTTTCCGTAATCAAAATAATTTTGCAAACTCATTAACTTACGACATAGTCCTTATTATTGTAAACAATTACTATCAGTATTAATGAGACAAATGTTAAACCGTTTTATTTCTTTTCATTCGCTTTTAATTGCCACTGTTTCTTTATTTATGTTGTTCTTAAGTGTTTATCTGCATTTGCATGTTTTATTGTTTTCCATTTGATCTCGTAGGGATTATTGTGCTGTGCCAATGAAATTTGTGCGCTGTGCATTATCTGCTACTATATTAGCAGGCAGTAGAACGACACGAGTTGTTCAGTTTGTTTAGGACAATATATTAACAATGGTAATCCTTTTATTTGGAATAATGGCTGATAACCCGTAATGTTATAGTTTTAGGTAATTATTTACAGGCGTAAGAATAATGTACAGTAAAACTGAGGAAAACATAGAGTATTCCATGTTTCAATTATCTCAAAATTTCCGGATGCGAGAAATAAGAAAATGTTCGTCCACACAAGGAGCGTGTCCCTGTGAAGTGACTGCGTGATGTTGAGGTACTCCAATAGGCAGCAAGACCCTAGCATATATTCCTGATAGAACATGTGTGCAACTAGTAGATACGTCCACTCCATCCCAGTGTCACTATCCAGAACATCAAGGACTAGTTGCAACTCTCGCCTTCCCTCAGGGGAGGATGCAACGGCTTTATAACACCCGTCCCAACCGACTCAGTGCATGCTTCCGTTTCAGAGGGTGTGCAACGTCATATTGATACGTGGGTCTATGCTGCAAAGTTCTATGTAAATTCGACTCGATTTTGTAATGACTGAAATAACATAACATAATTTATACTCTCAACCCATGAAGTTTTATTTCGTTTCCTCCTTCCCTTCTGGGTATTTCACGTTCCTCCCTCCCCCCCCCCCCCCCCCCCCCCCACACACAAGCAGTGTATTGTAAAATACGAGGTGCGCACAAGTTCTATGGTCATCGATTTTTTTTATCACAAAATATTTACACATTACATGGGGGCTTAATTAAATAAATTTGATGCAATAATTTTAGTAGCTGTGTGACCGGTTACGAAGTCTCGTAACCGGTTGGCCCTGACTAGTATTAGCACGCAATCTGACTGCATAAGATAAAAATAAGGAATGACAAGGAATTTCCATTAACACAATTGATTAATTAAGTCCCCTGCAACTATAAAACCTACGAAACAACAAAGCACATGTGTTACTGTTATGTGTGTGGTAGTGTGACTCAACATACATGTATCTGGCTCGGTTCTTCCTCAATACGACAAGATATTTTAAACACCATTTACAATGAACTAATTGAAAAACCAGAAATACTATTACTGCACATAGAAACCAGAATTATAAGTCTAATACATGAACACGAGCCAGATGCCTTGTTTACTGTACCTGTGACCAAGAGGCATTGTCATTAAAGAAATCTGTAATACTGTTGTTTACCTCAATATATATTGAGGAAAAATACACTGTGATAATTACAACATCTTCCATCTATATATTACACCAACCGAACAACATCTACTCTCTCGCCCAGCAGAACAACAACCGCACTCGACATTCTCTGAACTACTACTGCACCAGTGGACGCGGCGGAATAATAACCTTCGACGCAATCTCTGGCGCTGTGACTCAGTGTAGCCACCTTTAATATGCCCCTACTCCACGGACTAGAATTTAGTGGTATTTTTACCAGCATTGCTGGTGAAAATACCAACAAATTCGTCAAAAATCACAGACAAAAATAATAATTAAATATCACATAACTGAATAAACTTTGGCTTTGCATTGACCCTTCAATAACCTAATATATAAAAATACAGTAAGGAATACAAATGCTTGCATACATGTGATTTTACGTAATAGTTTACACAAGTATCATTTCACAGAGTAGTTAAACAGTTCAATCAATGGCACCAGCAATGACGAATAGGTGCAGATAAGAGTATCATAACATTTCATAAACAGTATATACGCAATAAATCAGTTTACACAAATATTCACATAAAATCTTTTCAGTAGTTCAATAAACAAGTAGCACTCCTCAGAGTAGTTGACAGTTTCAACAGTGGCACCCAGCAATGGTCAACAGGTACAGAAAGCAACAAGTGACATCATTTCACTATAGGGTGTTCCAGTAGTGGCACCCGGCAATGGAAAGCAGGTGCAGGCAGGAATGAGTGCCATCACATCAATAGTAGCAGTTCCAACAGTGGCACCCCACAATGGCGAGCAGGAGCAAACACCAACAAGTGACATCTCATCAGTGGTTGAGCAGTTCCAACAGTGGCACCCAGCAATGCTGAACAGGTGCAGAAACCAACAAGTGACATCAATTCAGTGTCAGCAGTTCCAACAGTGACACCCAGCAATGTTTAACAGGTGCTGACAGCAACAAGTGACATCAGTTCAGTAGCAGCAGTTCCAACTGTGGCACCCAGCAATGTTGAACAGGTGCAGACAGCAACAAGTGACATCATTTCAGTAGCAGCAGTTCCAGCAATGGCACCCCGCAATGGCGAGCAGGTACAAACACCAACAAGTGACATCTCATCAGAGGTTGAGCAGTTCCAACAGTGGCACCCAACAATGCTGAACAGGTGCAGACACCAAAAAGTGACAACATTTCAGTAGCAGCAGTTCCAACAGTGGCACCCAGCAATGTTGAACAGGTGCAGACAGCAACAAGTGACATCATGTCAGTAGCAGCAGTTCCAGCAGTGGCACCCAGCAATGTTGAACAGGTGCAGACACCAACAAGTGACATCATTTCAGTAGCAGTAGTTCCAACAGTGGCGCCCAGTAATTGCGAGCAGGTGCAAGCAGGAATGAGTGTCATCACATCAACAGTAGCAGTTCCAACAGTGGCACCCAGCAATGTCGAGCAGGTGCAAACACCAACGAGTGATATCTCATCAGTGGTTGAGCAGTTCCAACAGTGGCACCCAGCAATGCTGAAAAGGTGCAGACACCAACAAGTGACATCATTTCAGTAGCAGTAGTTCCAACAGCGGCACCCAGATATGTTGAACAGGTGCAGACAGCAAGAAGTGACATCATTTCAGTAGCAGCAGTTCCAACAATGGCACCGGGCAATTGTGAGCAGGTACAAACACCAACAAGTGACATCTCATCAGTGGTTGAGCAGTTCCAACAGTGGCACCCAGCAATGCTGAACAGGTGCAGACACCAACAAGTGACAACATTTCAGTAGCAGCAGTTCCAACAGTGGCACCCAGCAATGTTGAACAGGTGCAGACAGCAACAAGTGACATCATGTCAGTAGCAGCAGTTCCAACAGTGACATCTCGTCAGTGGTCGATCAGTTCCAACAGTGGTACCCAGCAATGTTGAACAGGTGCGGACAGGAATGAGTGTCATCACATCAATAGTAGCAGTTCCAACAGTGGCACCCAGCAATGGCGAGCAGGCGTGAACACCTACAAGTGACATCTCATCAGTGGTTGAACAGTTCCAACAGTGGCACCCAGCAATGCTGAACAGGTGCATACATCAAGTAACATCATTTCAGTAGCAGTAGTTCCAACAGTGGCACCCAGTAATTGCGAGCAGGTGCAGGCAGGAATGAGTGTCATCACATCAACAGTAGCAGTTCCAACAGTAGCACCCAGCAATGTCGAGCAGGTGCAAACACCAACAAGTGACATCTCATCAGTGGTTGAGCAGTTCCAACAGTGGCACCCAGCAATGCAGAACAGGTGCAGGCAGCAACAAGTGACATCATTTCAGTATCAGCAGTTCCAACAGTGGCACCCCAGTAATTGCGAGCAGGTGCAGGCAGGAATGAGTGTCATCACATCAACAGTAGCAGTTCCAACAGTGGCACCCCAGTAATTGCGAGCAGGTGCAGGCAGGAATGAGTGTCATCACATTAACAGTAGCAGTTCCAACAGTGGCACCCAGCAATGGCGAGCAGGTGCAGACACCAACAAGTGACAACATTTCAGTAGCAGCAGTTCCAACAGTGGCACCCAGCAATGTTGAACAGGTGCAGACAGCAACAAGTGACATCATGTCAGTAGCAGCAGTTCCAACAGTGACATCTCGTCAGTGGTCGATCAGTTCCAACAGTGGTACCCAGCAATGTTGAACAGGTGCGGACAGGAATGAGTGTCATCACATCAATAGTAGCAGTTCCAACAGTGGCACCCAGCAATGGCGAGCAGGCGCGAACACCAACAAGTGACATCTCATCAGTGGTTGAACAGTTCCAACAGTGGCACCCAGCAATGCTGAACAGGTGCATACATCAAGTAACATCATTTCAGTAGCAGTAGTTCCAACAGTGGCACCCAGTAATTGCGAGCAGGTGCAGGCAGGAATGAGTGTCATCACATCAACAGTAGCAGTTCCAACAGTAGCACCCAGCAATGTCGAGCAGGTGCAAACACCAACAAGTGACATCTCATCAGTGGTTGAGCAGTTCCAACAGTGGCACCCAGCAATGCTGAACAGGTGCAGGCAGCAACAAATGACATCATTTCAGTATCAGCAGTTCCAACAGTGGCACCCCAGTAATTGCGAGCAGGTGCAGGCAGGAATGAGTGTCATCACATCAACAGTAGCAGTTCCAACAGTGGCACCCCAGTAATTGCGAGCAGGTGCAGGCAGGAATGAGTGTCATCACATCAACAGTAGCAGTTCCAACAGTGGCACCCAGCAATGGCGAGCAGGTGCAGACACCAACAAGTGACATCTCATCAGTGGTTGAGCAGTTCCAATAGTTGCACCCAGCAATGCTGAACAGGTGCAGGCAGCAACAAGTGACATCATTTCAGTATCAGCAGTTCCAACAGTGGCACCCCAGTAATTGCGAGCAGGTGCAGGCAGGAATGAGTGTCATCACATCAACAGTAGCAGTTCCAACAGTGGCACCCAGCAATGGCGAGCAGGTGCAAACACCAACAAGTGACATTTCATCAGTGGTTGAGCAGTTCCAACAGTGGCACCCAGCAATGCTGAACAGGTGCAGGCAGCAACAAGTGACATCATTTCAGTATCAGCAGTTCCAACAGTGGCACCCCAGTAATTGCGAGCAGGTGCAGGCAGGAATGAGTGTCATCACATCAACAGTAGCAGTTCCAACAGTGGCACCCCAGTAATTGCGAGCAGGTGCAGGCAGGAATGAGTGTCATCACATCAACAGTAGCAGTTCCAACAGTGGCACCCAGCAATGGCGAGCAGGTGCAGACACCAACAAGTGACATCTCATCAGTGGTTGAGCAGTTCCAATAGTTGCACCCAGCAATGCTGAACAGGTGCAGGTAGCAACAAGTGACATCATTTCAGTATCAGCAGTTCCAACAGTGGCACCCCAGTAATTGCGAGCAGGTGCAGGCAGGAATGAGTGTCATCACATCAACAGTAGCAGTTCCAACAGTGGCACCGAGCAATGGCGAGCAGGTGCAGACACCAACAAGTGACATCTCATCAGTGGTTGAGCAGTTCCAATAGTTGCACCCAGCAATGCTGAACAGGTGCAGGCAGCAACAAGTGACATCATTTCAGTATCAGCAGTTCCAACAGTGGCACCCCAGTAATTGCGAGCAGGTGCAGGCAGGAATGAGTGTCATCACATCAACAGTAGCAGTTCCAACAGTGGCACCCCAGTAATTGCGAGCAGGTGCAGGCAGGAATGAGTGTCATCACATCAACAGTAGCAGTTCCAGCAGTGGCACCCCAGTAATTGCGAGCAGGTGCAGGCAGGAATGAGTGTCATCACATCAACAGTAGCAGTTCCAACAGTAGCACCCAGCAATGTCGAGCAGGTGCAAACACCAACAAGTGACATCTCATCAGTGGTTGAGCAGTTCCAACAGTGGCACCCAGCAATGCTGAACAGGTGCAGGCAGCAACAAGTGACATCATTTCAGTATCAGCAGTTCCAACAGTGGCACCCCAGTAATTGCGAGCAGGTGCAGGCAGGAATGAGTGTCATCACATCAACAGTAGCAGTTCCAACAGTGGCACCCCAGTAATTGCGAGCAGGTGCAGGCAGGAATGAGTGTCATCACATTAACAGTAGCAGTTCCAACAGTGGCACCCAGCAATGGCGAGCAGGTGCAGACACCAACAAGTGACATCTCATCAGTGGTTGAGCAGTTCCAATAGTTGCACCCAGCAATGCTGAACAGGTGCAGGCAGCAACAAGTGACATCATTTCAGTATCAGCAGTTCCAACAGTGGCACCCCAGTAATTGCGAGCAGGTGCAGGCAGGAATGAGTGTCATCACATCAACAGTAGCAGTTCCAACAGTGGCACCCAGCAATGGCGAGCAGGTGCAAACACCAACAAGTGACATCTCATCAGTGGTTGAGCAGTTCCAACAGTGGCACCCAGCAATGCTGAACAGGTGCAGGCAGCAACAAGTGACATCATTTCAGTATCAGCAGTTCCAACAGTGGCACCCCAGTAATTGCGAGCAGGTGCAGGCAGGAATGAGTGTCATCACATCAACAGTAGCAGTTCCAACAGTGGCACCCCAGTAATTGCGAGCAGGTGCAGGCAGGAATGAGTGTCATCACATCAACAGTAGCAGTTCCAACAGTGGCACCCAGCAATGGCGAGCAGGTGCAGACACCAACAAGTGACATCTCATCAGTGGTTGAGCAGTTCCAATAGTTGCACCCAGTAATGTTGAACAAGTGCAGGTAACAGTCCATAATATTCATCAGAGTTCATAAGCAGAAATTAAACATTTCCAAGTGGCACCCATCAATGATAATATGTGTAAGCACGAACAACGGTTTGAATGCACACACAATTGCTTTTACAAAATTATTATCAATGCTCTTACACTAAACATACAAAATATAATAAACACACAAATGATATCAGATTATTGTCATATTAACTACTGCATATACACAAATATCAGTAAACCTATAATATTTATGGGTGTCAGTGTAAGCCACAACAAACAAGTAAAATAATATGTAGGAGGTAGGTCGGTACCAATTATTTGGGATTAGGAAAGGAAAACGCAAACACACTCACTCATCTTTCAGCCATATATTAAGTACTACTGTGTAATTGAATAGTGTTAAGTGTCCAAATGCAATTCTGTCAAATTTGATGTTCAACATGTGTATCAAATAGTAGCGGCATCAGTGTATATTAGTCAATAATAGTTAGTCAACGTCATAGTCATCACGTCAAGACCAATGTTTGCCAAGCCAAATCAAAGTGTATGGTTGCTGAACAACTGCCAGTGTGCCAAGATATGAAAATACTTCCTCCCTCAAAAAACAATTATATACTGCTTATTGATTTATCAAAGTGTGTGTGTAGACAATCTTTCTTCCACTGGAGTGTTCTAGTGTGCCATCTTCATCCTTCTTGTTCCATATAAACGAACAAAAAAAAAATATGCTCCTCACTTACTTTACCTCTTATCCACCAAAACTCTAATAATCATCAACATCACATAATCTCAATACTTCAATAATAGCTCTTCAATACGTCGATACATATAACCCTTATCACCAATATCATTTCACTTCCATAACAACTCTTTCCTCTAGTCAGTCTCCTCGAACAAGTACAGATAAAATCCTAGTGCAAACTTCAGTTCATCATCCCATACAATTCGAAGACATAATGTCTACACACCACCTCTGTGTAATCCACCTGAGCCAAATCTTCTACTCATAATGAATTATAAAATACATTTTGGTTACCTTGACCATCATAAAATAAAAGAAATGCATACATGACCTCTAACAGCCTTCAGTTTGAATAACTTTCAGTAAGTAGGTGCGAGTACACAGTATTAATGATCACATAAGAATTTGAATGAATAAATCGTAATATTTCACAGTGTGTACTCCACTTCAAGAATCAAGTCAAACAGAAGCAAACATGTGGAGTATTTTTTGTGTGAAGTGTCACTTGCTATTTCAATTGCTCACGAAGAATGCAGTGTAATAACTGTCAGTGGTCTAAAGCTAGTGTTAGTATTTCATGTCGTCAGCTTCCTTTCTATTAGAATGAATTTATACAGCTTCCATAAAACCTCCAGTTCATGTGACTTCAGTGAAGTTTCTCGTACCAATGTAGTTCGTAGAATTATAGCAGTTCATTTTTTTATCTTAAAATTTAAAGCACTGAGCGTAAGCAAAACATGCAATAGCGAGTAAATATACCAGTAAAGAACAGAATGTCAATAAGTGGATGCAGCACAATCCCTACAACGAGGCTCTGCCAAGCGAACAATCTATAATTAATACCATAGTGTAACCTAAACTCTATGTTCGTACATAGTATATAAGTATTTCTATATACTAAATTGAAGAGTAGTTACGACAACAAAACAGAAATGTGTAAATATGCAATCCATACGCAAAGCAGCAAGTATATATCTAACATAATAAATAGGTGGTGGTGGTGGTGGTTAGTGTTCAACGTCCCGTCGACAACGAGGTGATTAGAGACGGAGCGCAAGCTCGGGTTAGGGAAGGATTGGGAAGGAAATCGGCCGTGCCCTTTCAAAGGAACCATCCTGGCATTTGCCTGAAAAGATTTAGGGAAAACCTCAATCAGGATGGCCGGAGACAGGATTGAACCGTCGTCCTCCCGAATGCGAGTCCAGTGTGCTAACCACTGCGCCACCTCGCTCGGTAATAAATAGGTCATTAGCATCATATCAGCATAAGCAAATAAATGTTCATATGTAATCTTAATTAGTAAACATGAGGGGCAAGCAGATAAATCACAAAGTATAACTTACATACAAAACCTTATCAGCACAACTAATCAGGTGAGAATTATAATTTAAATAAATAGGCACAGCAGGCACATAATAAAAAATATGACATCAGTGAAAAAGCATAGCAGCCAAGCGATGCATAATATACACAAGTAACAACCCTGTTCATTATTAAAACATTGTCAAAATCAGCAAATGTACGCAAGCATGTCGCTTCACAAGTAAATTCATAGAACATAAAATTTAGCACAAAGTATAAATCACATAATCGCGAGCAGCATAGAAATATGTTACGTGAAAAATAAACTCAATTAATAGTTACCATTTTAGTTTATTAGTTTCTTCTTCGAAATTACATTCTTCCCGAAATTTTCTCGATAGCAAGTCCTCTTAACGTCTGACACGCAGAGGATTTACCTGAAGTTCTTAAATATTTTATACAACTGTATCCTGGAAAAACTGAACGTTAATAACATAAGTTATCAAGTCACTATAGCTGTATACTGAATTTAATCGGAGAAATTAGACTGTGTATTTGTTTACGGCTATCAGTGCATTCGCACTGAGCGCTCGATCAGCTGTAGCTAAGCGTGACGTAGGAAGTAATTGTTTGCGGTCAACGGCTTGTAACCTCCCCTTCACTTATCGACCTTAATGACAGTGAAAAATGAAACCGTGTGTACCTAATGGGAATTTTGGAAAAGCAATCGTTACCGAAGTTAACCTGTCGGTAAAGAGGGAGGAAAGGGTTACATCTAAATGAAAGGAAAAATGCAAGTGAAACTGGTGGAAATTAATTTTGAAATAGGGATAAAGTTAATAAAGAAAGTAAATGTGCGGCCGTTACGTTAACAATCAGCTAGCGGTAATTAGATATTTGAGATTTGGGGGAAATTACGGTCGCCAGTCCTATGGACAATTACTATAATAACTGAAAAAGAAAGGTTATTACACATATAATTAGCACTAGAAGCGTGGCAACTGAAGGTTGACACGTGTAGTGTGAAAACTGAAAGTTTGTCAGAAGTAATAAATTTCGCTACACTTAATTTAGCAAAAGAATTAATGAAATCGGAAAATCGAAAGTTAATTTAGTGACTGAAGTTAATAGTGAGCTTTCTTTCTGAAGCACATCGAAATTCAGTTAGTCTTGGACTACCTCAACAATCATTTCTAAAGCTACTTGAATCTACGCAATTTAGAAAGAAGAGATTTAACTTTGAACTTGAATTAAACGATTCTGAACAATTAACAATAGTAAAATTTAGTACGTACCAAGCTGAGCTGCAGTCACAGATAAGCTAAAATACGGTAACAAAACTCGCACTCTTAATTTGTGCTTGTGTAATCTAACTATTGTAGCCAGCTATGAATACTTAAATTGAACTTTGAAATTAAAGCAGTGAAATGGAATTATGCTGGCGTTTGAATTTCAACGACACTCGGGTTCATTTCGGAAAAGGAAGGGACCCTGCTTGGCAATGCAATTGGGACAATGAGCAACAAAGGTTCATGCTAAGTTGCTGTAATTTTGCGAGGCAAATGGAACAATTTGAAAAGCTGAGGTCTGCCATACAGTTCTGAAACTTTACGTGCTTTTAGTCTTCCTTGTTGGTTGATTGAAGGTTTGAAGCCGTCGATCGAGGAGGTGGCGACAGTCACTCATTGTCGGCCGTCGCTGTTGCAGAAGCTGGATGTTGGCGCGCCTTCTTCTCGACACGGTCACCAGGCGAAACGGGCTCTTGATGTGCGCCAGCTAATGCTTCCCGTCCGCAACACCATGTCAGAAACTATCATCGCGAGTCGAGCACAATTACATGCTGCCAAACCCCGAAAGCGCGGCAACTCGCGGGAGCGTCACACAACACACCTGCTCCACTCGCTACTCCAGCCAGACTCCTACAGCTCTGCTCAGCCCGCGCTCCACGCGGCAGAGTTAACACTACCAAAGATCCTCCACACTTTGATTCTTCACACAACCTATCGATGTAATCGTTCGATAGCAGTTTTCCTTAGGCAAGACCCAGCGTAAAAATACAAATAATCTTTACACAACAAACCAATTATACATCGACATAAATGCATAAATATATATATATACAAATAGTAAAACAATTACAATATGTAAAGACACAGAAATATCATTTATTCAGGTAGCAAAAATAAGGAAAACAAATAATAGTACAATAGATGAAAATAGGAGGATATGCATTTCCGGCGTTACACGTGCCCCACATTGTCTGAGGATGTTCGTGTAACGTAAACAGACTCAGAAAATGCCCCAAAAAAGAAACAGCGGAAATGGATATGCTCAAAACATCAACAAATTTTAGCATTCGTCTAATTAACCATAAATCAATTTTTAGACCATAATAATTGAGAGGAGACACTCCTAATCTTATTCCACTCTGTCATCTTGCACAAAATAAAACAGGTTGACAACATATTAAAATTCATAGAAAATATAGAAAATGGTTTAGCTATTCCAAAATCATTAAAATTCGTAACACTATCAGGAATGGAATACTATTTGCAAAATTAATTACAGTGCCTGGTCATAAAAACAGGTAGATCAAAATACGCAAATTAATTATTAATTGCATAGAATACACATTTTATATAACCTTTTCGTAATTAATACTCTTGCCATGAGAGTCCACTTAATGCTAAACAAGAAAATAATATTCAGCAGATCGAAAAAACCATAAATATTGACAGTACAATTCTTTCAGCTGTCCAGGAAGAAAAACAATTCTGCCTTCTCTACCCGCAAGTACAAAGAATGCCGACAGCGGCACAAGAGCCGACAGCGGCACAAGAGCCGACAGCGGCTTCGCCTCGCAAGTATTGTTGCGCCCGCCTGTGCCGCACGCTTGATCTCACTCGCGTGCGTAACGGCATTTCCAGAACGTCCGTTTCACTGAATTCTTTCGGAAAAACTCACTCCCAAGTAATCTCAAGGAGTCCATTAACACTATCACAGTGGATAACTCAACACTGTCCATCATTACACGCATGTACTAGCCTGAAACTTAAAACAGCGTCTAAGTACATCGGCAGTGACTAATAAAACACACATTCATTAAATCTTACAGCAAGTTACAAAATCATATTTACATTCCTTAATCTACTGTGACTCAGCTGAAAACTTAAACTAGCAGCTTGGTTTTTTCAGTTGATTAGATCATGATTAAATTGATTAAAATTAAATTGATTAATCAAAATTAATTACTTATTAATTACAACTTCTTTAATGTCCTCTTGGTCAGGCAAAAGCATGGCAATCTAGCAATTTCAAGTCTACTATATTCCGTATACCTAATCGTTTTCCAGAGCTTGGATACTCTAAGCAATAAGCATTTGTGTGAGGTATACCAATGACTTTATATGGTCCATTATAAACAAACTTAAATTTAGAGATTTCATTGTCTATCTCGCTCGATTTCTCATGACCTTTTACAAGTACTAAATCTCCGATTGCAAACTTAGCAAAACGCACTTTAGCGTCATGACGACGTATGCGAGCATCGGCTTTTAGCTTCATTACTTCTCGCAAACGATCTTTTTTCACACAAATACTAATGTCAATCCGTGGAGGGAATTTGATTATCTCTTCCACTAAACTTTTACTTCTGTCATCCAACAGGATTTCCTCTGGAGAAAATCCCGTCGATTCATGTCTCAAGGTGTTCATAATTCTCTTAAATTCTGCTTCATATTTGCCCCATGCCCTATGGTTGTGATGGCAATAGGTACGGGAAAGTCGGCCTCGTCTTTGTTCGCGTGTTACGTTTGACACACCGTCTACAATACTTTCCAATTCACTTTCTACATTATTGTCAATGCCGAGATTCCTCACATTACAGTAGTTCAAATTCATACCTACGTCAATAGCATCCGGCCAGTTAACAATGTGTATAGGCTGGTATTGCCTATGCACACCGTCTCCTGCCTCGTCAAAACTAACTACTATTGTTTTATCTTGTGACATACATGTCAAAGTTTTGCTTTCGCAATTAATCACTGCACGGTACTTTAATAGCCAATCTAACCCGATAATTACTTCCGTAGTCAAGTCTGGCACGACGACAAACTCTTGTTCAAATCGTGCCCCACATATCTCGAAGTTGACAAAAATCTGTTTTGTGACCGGTTTACTGGCCTTCCCAGTAGCACCGATAATTTTCACTCCTGTTACTGGCATAACTACGATGCCAGGTCTATCTTTCAGTAACTCAAATATTTTCCCAGATACAACACTCAATTCTGCACCGGTGTCCATCAACACGTTTAGTTGTAGGTCGTGCATATTAACAGACACTACTATCTGTCTACACTTGTCCTCGACTGTTTCTTTATTTTCCCACAGTAAATCCTCGTCTATATCCAGGTCATTCCAGAAAAAACCATCCGGCTTTGATCCTAAATCCGGCTTATCTGGCGGCTTTTTCAGCCTCTGTTCACATACAGTTTTAATTTCAACACGTTTGTCCTGAGCCTTAGTCTCTAGCTTCGCCTCCAATACCGAAACCTTTTCCTGTAACTCGTCAACTAGTGAGTGTTGCTTTGCTATCAATTGACTAATTGTCACCTTCGTTGATTCCACTTTGGTCAGATTGATCTCATCTGCCAATCTACCTGGAGGAATGTGCCCAGTAGCATCTCAAATTACTTTCTCTGGATCTGCGCAACCCACACTGCTATCGTCTGACTGTATACTGTCAGCTCTAACCTCATACACGCTGTAATCTATGTGCTTTTCTACCAATCGTGTACGGCTATCACTAAAATTTTCGTAATCTTTCTCCTTAATACTGTCGCAACGTTTAAACTCGAGGTTTGCTTCTACCACTATAACTTTCGGTAAAGTCTGCCGGTTACGGCCAGAACTTTCCGTTACTACTTTAACATCTAACTCCTGCGGGACGAAACACGACGAATCTTCCTCGTGCTCCCCATTAACATCAACTATTTCTGGTAAAGTCTGCTGGTTAGGGCCAGAACTTTCCATCACTTCACAAATACTATCTTCCTGTGGGACGAGACGCGGCAAATCCTGCCCGCGCTCTCCATAAACACTTCTCCCATGCAGGCCCCTATAATCTCTTAGTTCGTCGTATAAGCGACCGAACTGCCTTAACCAGACCTCATCCCTCTCTGCATCCCCTCGCTCAATGACGGACGTGTTATCCGACATCTGATCTTCTCTCAACAATTGCGAATCATTCTTAAACTCAATCTCCAGTTCCGCTGTGGGTATTACAGCTGCCATTTTATAATCGATTTCCGGAACACTACTTAAATTGTTCTCACTGACAGTGAATGTATTTTCTACTGCCGTGTATACAGCTGATCTACTACTTGTGGGCGCACTCCTTTCTCCTAACACTGGCACACTCTCCCGCCGTTGATTATTCCACACGGAATTTTCATAAAGACGACACCTGGGTTTTCTCCTGTTATTGGGCCGCCAAAATTTCTCCACGCCCGGTCGGCCCCTCACCGGCGCGGCTAATGGTTTCCCTGTCTCGTCCCAGCAGATACGCTCCCCAGATGCTGCTGAGGCGGCTGATCACACCCTCTGGCGTTATTACTATTCTGTGAAGCCCGTATCACGTTAGTATGATACTGGTTTCCGTCATTCCTGTTATTATTTGCATTGTACCGATTGTTATTACGGTCCGAACCATTATTGTTATTGCTGCCATGGTTGCGGTATGCATTATTCCCATGGTTATTGTTGATGTGGTTGCTGTGGTACCCGTTGTTGTTACCACGGCCTCTACCACTGTCGCGATTATTGCGCCAATAGACCTCGTCCTCAACTCTTCCCAGGAAATCATTGATTGTCCTGTGATTGCTTCCTACATAGCGTTTAGTATCATCTGGAAGCTTCTTGTAGAGTGCCCAGACTATTTCGGATTCCGTGCGGCGATCACGCAAGTATTCCGACTTGCGGATCCAGCCCTCACAAAACTCCATCGAACCGCGCGAATTCGCATCGAAAGGCCTCGATACGACAAATTCGCGCCAGACACTTTGCTGTTTTTGCTCTGACCAGTATTCAGCCAGAAACAAATTTTTAAATTCGTCAAAAGTCAGGTTCGTAATGTTGAGGTTCAAGCCCCAACGCTTGGCATCACCAGCCAACACATCAATAATCGCATTAATTTTTCTCTCATCAGTCCATGATCTGGGTAAAACTCTTTCACAATTCTTAATGAAATCCGTCGCGTGTATACCGCCTTTTTTCAAGGGGTCGAACCGCTCCTCTTTCGTCAACAATTCCGAATTATGTGCATAGATTGGCACATAGCTCTGTTTTTCGTCAAGTTTCTTTTCTAATTCCGACACTCTCGTAATTACTTGGCAAGTGGTTGTCGCAAGCGTTTCTACTTCCCTTTTTTTTTTCTTCGCAGGTATTAGCCTGCTTCGTCACTTTGGTATCTACTTCGGATACTAATGCCTTTAAAGTTTCCACCTTCTTTTGATCCTCTTTTTTCACTAATTGAATTTGTTCCGTCACCTTATTCTCGATGATCGGAGCAACTGATTCTCCTACACTTTTCTCGATTCTGCTAATTTCCGAATAAAAACGAGTATTTATGCTCGCAATTTTCGCCTGAACGCCTATCATTTCCTGTTTAAGATTACCGATTTCGCTATTAATCACAACAATATCTTCTTTGATTTTATCAACTTTTGTGTTAACAACTCCAACATTGTTGTTAACAACATTAATAGCTTTGTTGTGACTGTCTAGCTTTCGTACAATTTTTTCAGACTGAGCTTCTTGCTTGGCCGATTGACTCTTGATTTCGTCAATCAAAACATTCAATAAATCAGTTAAATTCCCGGAAACTACCGGTTTTACTTCCGTAGCGGCTTCCTCTTTAATTGTCCCCCCGTATTCGTCATCAAGGGATTCGCATTTGATTTTCACTTCCGACTCCGAAACATTTTCTAAAGTGTGGAATTCCATTTCTGCTCTTTGTTGCGTTTCGGCGGTGGCGTCTTTCATACTAGCCGCCTGTCCCTGAACAATGGGTACCGCGGTGCGCGTTCCCCACTGTTCGACCGATTGTTCCTTATCCAAGCCTACCAAATTTTGGTAATTGTTGCCTTCACTCATTTTAATAATTTTCAATATAAATGCCAAATCTCAAATATAATTAGGATTCCTCACACTAATATTCTCGCTGACGTATCGACCATTTCGTAACCAGTACTTTGTTACGAGATTTGTACAATGCAAAATTCGTGTCCAGAACAACCTCAAATTTGAAGATTGTCCTGTCACCAGGTCGCAACGTGTAACCTCCCCTTCACTTATCGACCTTAATGACAGTGAAAAATGAAACCGTGTGTACCTAATGGGAATTTTGGAAAAGCAATCGTCACCGAAGTTAACCTGTCGGTAAAGAGGGAGGAAAGGGTTACATCTAAATGAAAGGAAAAATGCAAGTGAAACTGGTGGAAATTAATTTTGAAATAAGGATAAAGTTAATAAAGAAAGTAAATGTGCGGCCGTTACGTTAACAATCAACTAGCGGTAATTAGATGTTTGAGATTTGGGGGAAATTACAGTCGCCAGTCCTATGGACAATTACTATAATAACTGAAAAAGAAAGGTTATTACACATATAATTAGCACTAGAAGCGTGGCAACTGAAGGTTGACACGTGTAGTGTGAAAACTGAAAGTTTGTCAGAAGTAATAAATTTCGCTACACTTAATTTAGCAAAAGAATTAATGAAATCGGAAAATCGAAAGTTAATTTAGTGACTGAAGTTAATAGTGAGCTTTCTTTCTGAAGCACATCGAAATTCAGTTAGTCTTGGACTACCTCAACAATCATTTCTAAAGCTACTTGAATCTACGCAATTTAGAAAGAAGAGATTTAACTTTGAACTTGAATTAAACGATTCTGAACAATTAACAATAGTAAAATTTAGTACGTACCAAGCTGAGCTGCAGTCACAGGTAAGCTAAAATACGGTAACAAAACTCGCACTCTTAATTTGTGCTTGTGTAATCTAACTATTGTAGCCAGCTATGAATACTTAAATTGAACTTTGAAATTAAAGCAGTGAAATGGAATTATGCTGGCGTTTGAATTTCAACGACACTCGGGTTCATTTCGGAAAAGGAAGGGACCCTGCTTGGCAATGCAATTGGGACAATGAGCAACAAAGGTTCATGCTAAGTTGCTGTAATTTTGCGAGGCAAATGGAACAATTTGAAAAGCTGAGGTCTGCCATACAGTTCTGAAACTTTACGTGCTTTTAGTCTTCCTTGTTGGTTGATTGAAGGTTTGAAGCCGTCGATCGAGGAGGTGGCGACAGTCACTCATTGTCGGCCGTCGCTGTTGCAGAAGCTGGATGTTGGCGCGCCTTCTTCTCGACACGGTCACCAGGCGAAACGGGCTCTTGATGTGCGCCAGCTAATGCTTCCCGTCCGCAACACCATGTCAGAAACTATCATCGCGAGTCGAGCGCAATTACATGCTGCCAAACCCCGAAAGCGCGGCAACTCGCGGGAGCGTCACACAACACACCTGCTCCACTCGCTACTCCAGCCAGACTCCGACAGCTCTGCCCGCGCTCCACGCGGCAGAGTTAACACTACCAAAGATCCTACACACTTTGAGTCTTCACACAACCTATCGATGTAATCGTTCGATAGCAGTTTTCCTTAGGCAAGACCCAGCGTAAAAATACAAATAATCTTTACACAACAAACCAATTATACATCGACATAAATGCATAAATATATATATATACAAATAGTAAAACAATTACAATATGTAAAGACACAGAAATATCATATATTCAGGTAGCAAAAATAAGGAAAACAAATAAGTATAACTGTTAATTTCTCAAAAGTATGTCATTCCACAAAAATTTTAACGTTCGATATATGATATATTCCCTTAGAGCGCCGTGATTTAAGAGTTTCTACTTCGACAGTGTTATCATGAATAATTTTGCGAACTCTATATGGACCGTAATAGAGCAGAAAAAAATTGCGACACAAGCCTTTTCCTTTGTGAGACAAACGATGAGACTTAATTAACACCTTTTGACCAACTTACAAAGTTTTTAAACGACCAGGACGTTTAGCTGATTTCTCTCTTCTAGCAGCCGCAGATGCAATATTTTGCAGAGCCAGGTTGACAACTTCAGAATGCCGCAGTTTCCGTGCAGGCGGAGGAACGATTTCAGAAATGCGATTTGTCGGTGCTTTTTTTTTTAATATCAATATAGGCGGTAAAGAAGTTGAATGATTAGGGAGTTCATTCAGAATGTTTTGAAAAATATTAAGATACTGGTCCCACGTTCTGTGATTATGATGACAATAAAGACGACACAATTTATTGATTTCCTTCATCCATCTCTCTGAAGCTTTAGATTGAGGGTGAAAAAGTGAAATGAAAATTGGTTTAATCTTACGACGCCATAGAGTACGAAGCCAAATTTTAGAGTGAAACTGTAATCCATTATCTGGCATAACTTTATCAACATGACCCACTTCTTTAAGAAAATGTTTGATGAAAGCGTTAGATACTGACGAGTTGTTACTTTGCGTAAAGGTGTAAAACACACATATTTTGATGTCAATTCCACTACTACCATAATGTACGCAAAACCAATAGTAGAACGAACCACTGGACCAAACAAATCGACTGCAGCCATCTCCTTTAATCTCGCTGGAACGATAGGAAACAACGGTGCTCTGTAAGAAATAGTTGGCGGCTTAGCCTTTTGACATAATTTGCATTTGGCAAGAACAAATCGAATACGTTTTTCCATATTACTGAAGTAGCAGTTTTCTCGTAATTTATGAAAGCATTTTCTGGGACCAAAGTGCGCATAACTGAAATGTGTATACCAAATCAATTTATTAACCCACTCATCAGGAATGTAAACTAACCAAACAGAGTTGTCAACCGATTTTCGTTTAAAAAGAATATCATTGCGAACTAAATAATACTGTCTAATTGTACACACTCGAAAAATTTCAAACATCTCGGAATTCCGGCAACAGTCAAGTTCACACTTCCTTTCTTAAAGTTTAAAATTGCCTTATATGTGTTAAGAAGCTGCGTACCTAACATAATTTGTGTTCTGAGTAATGGAACAATAATAAAATTAGCAGATAATTCATATCCTTGACAAATGAAATTTAAGTTGGTCTGTTGTTTGACTTCCACACTTTTTCCAGAAATAGCTCCTCGAATTGTAGTTTTAGAAATAGGTAACACAGGACAAGCAATAGTTCTTACACATATACGAAAAACTGATTCACTAATAACATTCAATGGGCTCCCAGAATCTAATACCGCAGTGAACTTATTCACGCATACTTCAACAACAGGATGTAAAAATGCGTCTACATTATTTTCCTTTTCGTCTAGCAAAACATCTCTCATATCTTCCAAGCGTACGTAGTGTAAAGTCGTAGTGTCATTACTTTCTGAACCGTCTATATTGCTGCCAGAAGCCGAGGCTACAAGTCATTGTCGATTGTTTGCGTCACGCCTTTGATTATTCGCGTCATTTTGCGGATCAATTTCTACGATTTGCACTTGTCTCTCTGAATTTTTGTCACGTGGAGGATACCAATTAGATCCCTCCTGTCTGCTACATGTAAATTCTTGGTTGTGTCTGTTATTAAAATTTCTATGTTCCTGTCTATCTGCATGACTACTTCTTGTGTAATTTCGACTGTCACTTCTGAAATTATTGTTAGATCTACTACCCTGGTTATTTCTGTAATAAGAATTTCTATCATTGTATGAATAATTTCTGTATTGATGATACCGATTACTTTTTCCGTATGATTGATCATCCCGGTAAGAATTTCTGTTATTATAATTGTCTGTGTAATTTCTGTCAGAACGTCTGTTATTGTCATAAGGCTGGTATCTATTCTCCTGTCTGTTTCGTCTGTCATTTTCAAAACTACCGCTATAACGTCCGTTCCGATCATTATCCCTTTTCTCTGAAGATCTATTGTAATTACCGTTACTGAAAAAATTACAAGAAGTCCCGTCGTCGTTGTCATACTCAAGTTCTTGTAGCAAAGTTTCAATCTCGTCTTTAGATCCTCCGGCTAAAGCAATGTGTCTTATCGATTGTGGCAGCTTAGTTAAACAAATGCGAATTAATTCAGTCGGGCTATAAGGGTTGGAAAGGAATTGATCCTTTCGAATCATATCTTCAAAGTATTCTAACGGCGTGCGGAACTCAGACTGTTTAAAATTACGCTGCATAATAAGACTATGTTTGACTCTGTCTTGCGTGCTTTCGGACCAATATGCCGATAGAAATACATGATAAAAATCATTTAAATTATTACAATCTCTAATAAGTGCGCGCATGCGCGTCGCCGGTTGGTTTTTCATCAATATCCTGAAAACTGTCACTTTTGAGTAAAATAGTCATATCTGGTTATTCTTTGCTGACTCCTTTTCTAGATAGATTGATAGATGAAGAGTTGTTTTGATAGATACAAAGAATAGTAAAAGAGTAGGCAGCAGTGCAGAAAACGAAAAGGGAAATAGTACCACTACAGCTCGGGGTCCTGTGCACGCTACGGCACATATTCACTTAGTGTAGTGAATCCCCTGAAGACTTAAATAGCCACACATAAATTCCAGTTTGTGACTTAGTGGCCAATTTGGCGGAAGTGCGTACATAATTTGATCTAACCATGAACATGGGTGTATATCATTATTAGAATTGCGAAAGATCTTAAATTTCCGAACAGTTAGAAAGTGTTTATAGTCAAAGTTTTCGCCTCGTGGCGACAAAGACCTACCGCGTCTGTCCCAGTCCGAATGTCGATTATTGTCAAGTTCGCGCGCCTGGCGCTCTCTTGTTGCATCTCGTAAATTAAATAAATTATTTTCTTCAAAACCCGCAGCTATCGGTGATTCTAAATTTCTTCTACTGTCTTTTCCTACGATTTCGCTTTCAATTTGTTTAACTTGCTTTCGTAACGCCTCAAATTCCCTTTTAACGCGTTCATTAAATTTTGCCTGATTTTCAACATGTTTGTTTATATTTTGGTACTCTTCTGTTTCTGAAAATGGCAATGGAGCTGTACCATCTGAATCTTTGTCCCCATTTATACTAAGACTTGTCAGTTTATCTGAAATCTCCTGAACTCTTTCCGACAAGTCACCTATTTGTTCTTTCTGTTTATTTACGTCTTCCGTAAGTGTCGCGACTCGGGTTTCAGTATTGACACGTTTAGTAATTAACTGTTCATATTGTTGTGTTAGGTTATTTATTCTGTCATTTGGTATGGATTCCTCGATTCTTACAAATATTTCTTCCTTATCGTGTGCACGTTGTAAATTTAACTTTGAAAATTTTTGTACTATCACGCGATCTCTTTCTTCCTGTTCTCTATACTGTTCCTTTTGTCTAATTTCTATTGAAGTTAATCTATTATTGTGAGTATTCAAAATCGGTTGTACTTCTTCTCTAATTTCTTTCTTTAATTCATCTTTCATGTTTTCAAAACATATCCCTATTCGTGAGTCTAACCGTGTTTCCATTGTTCCCATTTGTGATCCCAAATTTAATATAGCACTCATTAACTGCTCCATATTAACTGGTTCAAAATTCTTTTCGCCCCTAACATTTCCCGTAAAACTAACTTCCTTCGTGATAGCTGTAAAGCTATCTGTGTTCGATACTGTTCCAGAATCTTCTGTCGTTAATCTCGTATTCTGAAAATTTTTTGATTGTGAATAATTTTGAACTGGTTCCAGACCATTTCCCCGGCTCATATAAATTGTTTTCTACTTCATTATACACCATACTGTTCTCCTGTGGTGGCGGGTTCGCCATGTTAACAATTTCGTTATTCTGACTATCCATCGTTCTTGCATTTTTCATCGA
Source organism: Schistocerca americana (assembly GCF_021461395.2). Classification (NCBI taxonomy): domain Eukaryota; kingdom Metazoa; phylum Arthropoda; class Insecta; order Orthoptera; family Acrididae; genus Schistocerca; species Schistocerca americana. The sequence continues at coordinate 832,329,034 of NC_060122.1, read as the reverse complement.
TCGCGTAATCATTTACAAAATATACAAAACTCGTCACTATACGAAAATTACACACAATATAACACTTTGTCACCAACAATACCGTTCACAGGAAGTGCCTCCCGACAAACACGATTAACGAACAAATAAAACGTTCACAATTGCACAAAATTGTCAAACCCGTATACGACACATCAAAAATTAAATTATACAAAAATACCATGAGAATAATGACAAGACAACTACAAATGTTCAATTACAAAATCTATACGTGCAATATAGACTACAGTTACTAAGCTACAAATTTCTACAACAATACCACTGTCTGCTATTTTTACTATCAAAAGAATTCCAAGGGACGATCTGAAGCAGCGGTCGCCAAGTGCATGGGGGCTTAATTAAATAAATATGATGCAATAGTTTTTTAAACGGTTGGTCCTGACTAGTATTAGCACGCAATCTCACTGCATAAAATAAAAATAAGGAATGACAAGGAATTTCCATTAACACAATTGATTAATTAAGTCCTCTGCAACTATAAAAGCTACGAAACAACAAAGCACAAGTGTTACTGTTATGTGTGTGGTAGTGTGACTCAACATACATGTATGAACTAATTGAAAAACCAGAAATACTATAATTGCACATAGAAACCAGAATTATAAGTCTAATACATGAACACGAGCCAGATGCCTTGTTGACTGTACCTGTGACCAAGAGGCATTGTCATTAAAGAAATCTGTAATACTTTTCTTTACCTCAATATATATTGACGAAAAATAGACTGTGATAATTGCAACATCTTCCATCTATACATTACACCAACCGAACAGCATCTACTCTCTCGCCCAACAGAACAACAACTGCACTCGACATCCTCTGAACTACCACTGCACCAGTGGAGGCGGCGGAATAATAATCTTTGGCGCAATCTCTGGCGCTGTGACTCCGTGTAGCCACCTTTAAACACTATATTTGAAACTTCCGGAAATTGTCAATTTGTCAATGGAGTCTTCCTACAGCCGTACACAATTTTGATAATGTCGGCGCCACTGTACTTTAGGAGGGTTTTGTCACTGGAAAATTTATTGAAGAACGGCACGGCTGGAGATTGTGCGACCACAGAATGTGTCTTTCGTCGTTAGAAAAGTCAAAAAATAGATAAGAGCCTACGTGTAAGGAGCATGAAAGACCACTTCAAAACAGTGTTCCGGAAGAAACTCTTGCTTGCGTCGTGTTTGTCAGGTGGCATGTCTGCTTGTATTGGAGAAAGAGCACATGTGCAGCCTTTCCTGGTCTTTTTTCCCGCAACGCTGAAACAAGTTTGTTCTCCAAAACAGCTTTGTAGTTTGCATCTGTCACCATAGCGCCCTTCAGATCACTACGAGTAAGGATTACGCCGTAGTTGTCTCAAAGCATAGCCACAACTACATTTTCAACACTGGCCCTTCACTGAATTAATTTTCTTATTTCCTTCTTTTAGGAGGATGTGACTCTGTGTGCCTCCACTGAGCTAATTGAACCTTCGTTCCACGATTGAAAAACGTCATCTGTTCCGTTGTCACGATACAAAGTCCTATTGAAGCAGTCATCGTGTGTCAACATCGCCCACCAAACTGTCTCTTGCGCAGCCTTCGGGATGTCCGTCAACACAGAAGGTGCCCACCTAGAGGGTGCTTTGCGTGTTTTCGAGTCATCATGCAGAAGTGTGCTCACGGATTTCACAGAAATGCCAACTGCACAACCAATATCTTTCACTCTCAATTGACGATCCTCCTGGACCAGTCTCCACTCGCGTGACTATGGTGGCCGATTGGTTGTTATTCGGAGATTGATTTGGTTCGTTGTCGCACAGTGTTCGGCCTTCACAAATACAAACCCACATTATTCATATTCATGACACGATCACAATTTCACTCAACTGGCGGCGAATTTGAATAAGAGTCACACAACCGAGCGAGGTGGCGTAGTGACTAGCACACTGGACTCGCATTCAGGAGGACGACGGTTCGACAACGCATCCGGCCATCCTGAATTAGGCTTTCCGTGGTTTCCCTAAATTGCTTCACGCAAATGCCGGGATGGTTCTTTGAACGGGATTGGCCAACTGCCTTCCTCATCCTTCCCTAATCCGATGAGTCTGATGACCCTGCTGTTTCGTCTCTCCCACCAAATCAACCCAGGAGTCACACAACACAAGAGGAAGGAACGAATGATTACTCAATGTTGTTGAAATGAAAACTTAGTCGTTACCAGTACCACAGTCAATATTCACTCTCACTACTACCGCTTAAGTACTGTGTACTGGACAGTGCTGCCATCTGTATCACTGGTCATGTTCTAGCATAACGTCAAGCGCCAGCATGACTGTCAAAAACATTAGAGCAGAGAGGGCTGTGAGACGGCGTCAGCCAATAGCACGCTGACCGACCACTCTCTAGGACAAGGAGGCAGCAGCAGCGTCTACACGAAGAGGACATAGGAGCCGCGCTGCATGACTGCGACCCGAGTTGAAGTCTATCTGACCTATGAGCTCTATAGTAGTGACTTAGGCAATGTATTCATTCACTTGTATTAGGGCATTGTCTATACTGATGAGACTTCTATTTGTGTCTCGCCATTTGCTTGTCACCCATCATTGTAAATGCTAGAAATCAACTACTGTCATTTATTTTATATAATAAATTTTATTAATACGATTTGCTGGAATTGTTGTCTAGCAATGCGAGAAGCAGGTTTCCTAGGAACCCTATATTAGACGAGTGGGCAGGGCACAACATGGGTGGTAAATGAAATGAAATGTCGTGTGGCTAGGACCTCCCGTCGGGTAGACCGTTCGCCTGGTGCAGGTCTTTCCAGTTGACGCCACTTAAGCGACCTGCGCGTCGATGGGGATGAAATGATGACGATTAGGACAACACAACACCCAGTCCCTGAGCGGAGAAAATCTCCGACCCAGCCGGGAATCGAACCCGGGACCTTAGGATTGACATTCCCTCACGCTGACCACTCAGCTACCGGGGCCGGACAATATGGGTGGTGAGGGGGCAAGGATTCTATAGCGATACCTCAGAGACTAACTGCCAGAAATTTACTTTTGTGTTTTGCTGGCGTCTTAATTCTCTGTTGTCTTTTCTTTTCAGGAGCGTTCACGTGCTTTAAGAGTCTCTTTTAGTGTTTTTGCTAATTAGTGTTTTAAGGTGGGCATTGCAGAAATTATATTTGCTTTTGTACTTAGTTTTCTTGCTTGCCTTTCTATCTTCCGATATGAGCAACCCATTCACCGACCCTCTGTACAGGTGCCCCAGCTGAAAGCGATAGATGCAATGTAGCTATCACAAATGTTTCAGTTTCAGATGCAACAGACTGCATCTCTACTCAATACGATACAACAGCTACTCGCGTATTAAACGAATCCAGTACAGCAGGCAGCTACAGCAGCTTCAAGTGCTATATCACCTTTTTGCCAGTTTCATGAACAAGAAGAGGAGTGGCTCGAGTGGTTGCAACAGTTTGAAGGCCACGTGATTGCTCGCAACATACCAGGTATTGTGAAAGTCCATTATTTTCTCTCCACAGTAGGAAGTGCGGTGTTTCGCCTCATTCAAAAACTCTTTCCTAACGCCACTCCGAGTGAACTTTTGTATGATCAAAATGGTTCAAATGACTCTGAGCACTATGGGACTTAACATCTGAGGTCATCAGTCCCCTAGAACTTAGAACTACAGGGTTATTACAAATGATTGAAGCGATTTCACAGCTCTACAATAACTTTATTATTTGAGATACTTTCACAATGCTTTGCACACACATACAAAAACTCAAAAAGTTTTTTTAGGCATTCACAAATGTTCGATATGTGCCCATTTAGTGATTCGGCAGACATCAAGCCGATAATCCAGTTCCTCCCACACTCGGCGCAGCATGTCCCCATCAATGAGTTCGAAAGCATTGTTGATGCGAGCTCGCAGTTCTGGCACGTTTCTTGGCAGAGGAGGTTTAAACACTGAATCTTTCACATCACTATGCGTGAAACTTGCCCGCACGCGTTCAACCGTTTCTTCGCTCACTGCATGCCGACCCGTTGATTTCTCCTCACTGAGGCATCCAGAAGCTTTAAACTGCGCATACCATCGCCGAATGGAGTTAGAAGTTGGTGGATCTTTGTTGAACTTCATCCTGAAGTGTCGTTGCACTGTTATGACTGACTGATGTGAGTGCATTTCAAGCACGACATATGCTGTCTCGGCTCCTGTCGCCATTTTGTTTCACTGCGCTCTCGAGCGCTCTGGCGGCGGAAACCTGAAGTGCGGCTTCAGCCGAACAAAACTTTATGAGTTTTTCCACGTATCTGTAGTGTGTCGTGACCATATGTCAATGAATGGAGCTACAGTGAATTTGTGAAATCGCTTCAATCATTTGTAATAGCCCTGTACTTAAACCTAATTAACCTAAGGACATGACACATACCCATGCCCGAGGCAGGATTCGAACATGCGACCGTAGCGGTCGCGCGGTTCCAGACTGAAGCACCTAGAACCACTCGGCCACACCGTCCGGCTTTTACGATCAGGTTGTAGATTCGCTAACTAACTATTATGACCAACAACTGAACGTGGTAGCAGCAAGGTGTCAAGTCTTTGATTGCAAGAAACAGTCAGAACAAACTTGTCGCGAGTGGGTAACAGATTTGCAGTGTGTGACGAGGAATACTAATTCATATGAGCTTGAGGTGCTTTGTATTCAGATTTTATGTTGCGTGATGCAATCGTGTACAACATAACTGATCTCAGACTTAGAGAACATATTTTGAAACAGTCCGATCCATCATTTCAGCACATAGTGCAAATACTACATCAGTAAGATTCAGGTGCCATGTCAGCTAATAAGTTTGAGCAGCCAGCAATTTGTTGGGCTTAGCACGTTCCTCGTCAACATCTCATTAGACAGCAACAGCTTGCGTGTGCCACGCCGTGTAAACATTTCTCTACTCCGTGTATGCAGCTTGCTAAACAGTGGCTACACAAGCGAACAGAATTAAGTCATGCCCTCAGTACTATTTACGGCACAAACGGTAAGACTGCCCACCCACACAAGCACAAGGTTACGCTTGTGGCAAGAAAGGTCATGTTCAATCTGTCTCTTTGCAACATAAAAAACATAGGAATTCCGACCACGCACAAAAATCTAGTCATAAGGCCCATGTCATAAATGCAGTGTATTCAATGCTTGCAACAGGCATTAGCAAACCTAGCAGTTTCTTCAGTGCTACTCCAGTCCAACATTTTTTTTTTTTTCATTTCTCTCTTTGTGGAAAACATGTGGAATTTCAGTAGAAATTTACTTTGCCTGCCATGTATCGCTCTCATATGTGTAATGTAACTTTGACTGTTCTACAGTCACATGATTGTGAGAACATTTTGCCTTGATTCATTTCATTTGTTTGGCTTTAACATTCAGGAAAATGTGTTCTTAATGTCAGCATTCAATGCAAAAGATAGCGTAACTAGCTTGCTGAAAGAATTTCCCGATTTTTTTTTATGTTTTAGACGAGTCTAAAAATTTTGTTGCGCATACTGCTATGCAAGACAATGCTCAGCCAAAATTTTTCCGGGACAGAACTGTTCCTATTGCATTATGGGACACTGCCAAACGTAACGAACTGCAAGACAGCAGAGCTATTGCGCTCATACAAGGCAGTCATTGGGCAAGTCCACTGATTTTGCTCCCAAACCTTCAGGTCGCATTCGCCTCTATGTTTTTAAGTCTACTGTCAACCCACGAACTATGATTTAATGTTATCCGTTGCCACGCCCAGAGGATCTCATGGACAAACTAGGCGTTGTCGTTACTTTTCAAAAATTGATTGCGCCACGCGTATCTTCAAATACCGCTCTATGAAGAATCTCACAAAGTGTGCATTGTGAATACTCATTTAGGCTTATTTAAATATTTGCGTCTGCACTTTGGCAGTGCGTCTGCACCCGTTATTTTCCAACGGTATTTGGAACAGCCGACTGCTCAATTACTAAACTGTTCAATATATTTGGACTGTATTGTGGTTGCAGCTGAAGAACATGTTGCAAATTTGCGTGCTTTGTTTCGTGTGTTATTAGATGCAGGATTAAAGTGTAGACTGGACAAGTGTGATATTTTTATAGTTGCAGTATCTTGGTCATGGCATAAACAGTCAAGGTGTACATCCTATTCAGTCGCATTTATTAGCCATATGAGATCTGCCAGTTCCTCGCAATGTTACAGAATTTCAGTCTGTCCTAGGGAAAATGAACTATTATATTCCGTTCACACCGAATGCTGCACAAATCGCACCACCACTGCATCGCTTGCGTCGCAAGAACGTCCCCTTTGTTTGGACAGATGAGTGACAAGTAGCTTTTAAAAACTTAAAGATGAATTGCTCAGTGATCGACGCTTAGTTCACTTTGATCCGGATAAACCAGTTGAATTGCAAGTTGACGCTTCCTCTTACGGAATCGGTGCAGTGCTTTCGCACAGAATTGGTGATAAAGGCAGGCGTATTGCTTTCGCATGAAAAGTGTTGGCAAAGCTCAGCGTAACTATTCACAAACTGAGAAAGAGGCTTTTGCTATTGTGTATGGTGTCACCAAATTTCACGACTACTTGTATAGCAGAAAATTACAATTAGAAACGTGTCATAGGCCATTGCAGTCCTTGTTTCATCTGTCGAAGCCGGTTCCTGTACGAACTGCCCAAAAATTGCAAAGATGGGCTTTGTTGTTGTCTCAATAGCAAAACGAGATTGTGTACCGCCCAACAGCTCAAGATGGTAATGCTGACGTACGCGGATGTCTTCCGATTGGCCCTGATACAGACTTTGACGCTTCTACAGCATTTTGTTGTCAAACAATGCTTAGGCTTCTGAATTGCTTCACTCCTTTCCGCTGAACTACAGGAAAATTGCGCAGGCCACGGAAGCTGATTCAGATTTGAAAATTTTGCTTCCACACATTCGCACATCTTGGCTTCATTCCTTGCATAAAATAAAAAACTCTGTAGTGCGCGGATACTTTGCACGTCGTCATATCCTTGCTACACAGAAGGCGTGACTCTTGTTCAAAATGACAGTGGGCAGTCACGTGTTTTGATCCCTAAGCCTTTACAATAGAAAGTGTTGCAGTTACTTCATCAAGGACACTGGGGGATTATTCGTACGTAACAGTTAGCGCGTCGACATTGTACTTGGTGGAGTGTGGACACCCAAATAGAACAGATGACGTCTCACTGTCACACATGTGCGGAAAACCAGTCCGCTCCGCCACAAAAAATCTCTACTTGGCCTAAGTCGCAATCACCATGGCAACGTGTACATATAGACTTTGCGGGACCTTTTTGGAACACTCGTTGGTTGATTGTGGTTGAATCGTATAGCAAGTTTCCTTTTGCTGTGCCAATGAGCACTAAAACGTCACGTAGCACAATTCAGGTGTTGTCCTCTATCTTTTGCCTCGAAGGTTTGCCTGAAGTGAGTGTCGGACAACGGGCTTCAGTTTACGTCAAATGAATTTAAAACATTCTGTGAACGCAATGGTATACAGCATCTAACTTCCGCCTGGGCCTAAAATAAGATACACGTATGCTCCAAGTCGAGGAACGATCTCCGAACCCACCGTCTGCTGCCGCTAAAAACACTGTAAAACACAATTTCATACGGCGGAACCGATACTTGAGGCCTTCTTTCTGCGCCGGATGCTGAGAAGGGTGGAGCAGATGGAGCAGCGGCCGTGTAGCAGTTCGTCATCGATGGTCCATCTCGTGGATGCGGACGATAGGAGGAGAGAAACAGCTGCAATGCTTGATCCCTGGTGTGTGCGGTGCGAAGTTTGGCCATCTGCTGCCTGAAAGTTCTGACAATACGCTCCGCTTCGCCGTTATACTGTGGATGGAATGGTACACGTTCCTCAAGTATCGCCTCTCGCCGTATGAAATTGTACAGTGTTTTTAGCGGCAGCAGACGGTGGGTGCGAAGCGAGATGGTTCGTCGACTAGGCGCATGCGTGTATCTTATTTCAGGCCCAGACGGTTTGCAGCGCCGACATCACAATCAAATTCGCCACTGTGATGTGCACAGTGAACCTTCTGTGTCTCTCCCTCCAGATTCACGGATCCTGAGGACAGCGCGGCCACAGCAGCCGCCAGGGGGTGTCATCAAGACACCACCGGACGATCCCATGGAGACGGAGCTTTCGCCGTCTCCGCTTCCTCTCGTCCTACCGATGGAGGTAGACCCGCCCACGCCGCAGCAGCCGACGCCTTCGACATCTGGTTATGGGCCTCAGGAGGTGGAAGCGTATCCTTCTGGTCGTTTTCTAGGGGACGTTTCCGCCAGAGCAAAAGCCGGATGGTGGGGTACGACCGGGAGCCTGACGTCCCCTGCAGTTTCGGGAGGAATGTTCCGGCGTAGAGTCAGGTGCCGGCATGACGGTCTAGGACATCAGAGCAGAGAGGGCTGTGAGGCGGTGTCGGCCAATAGCACGCTGACCGACATATCTATAGGACGACAACGAGACAGCAGCGGCCTCTACACGAAGAGAACACGACGGCCGCGCCGCCTGACCACGGCCTGAGTTGAAAAATGGCTCTGAGCACTATGGAACTCAACTGCGGTGGTCATCAGTCCCCTAGAACTTAGAACTACTTAAACCTAACTAACCTAAGGACATCACACACACCCATGCCCGAGGCTGGATTCGAACCTGCGACCGTAGCAGCAGCGCGGCTCCGGACTGGAGCGCCTAGAACCGCACGGCCACCGCGGCCGGCGCCTGAGTTGAATTCTAGCCGACCCATGAGCTCTAGAGTAGTGACTTAGGAAATGTGTTCTACCACTTGTGTTAGGCATTGTCTATACTGATGAGACTTCTTATTTGCCTGTCGCCATTTGCTTACGACCCGTCATTGTAAATGCTGAATGTTAGGTATTGTCATTTATTTTCCGTAATAAACTTTATTAATACGATTTGCTGGAATTGTTGTCTAACGATCCTAGAAACAGGTTTCCTAGGAACCCTATATTATACGAGCGCACAGGACACAACGGGTCACACAAAAGGTGCACGTGTAATTTAACCCAAAGAGATTGTTTATATCGCTCCAACTACTGAGAAAGAAAGTCAGAGACCTTGGAACTTGAGTGCACTTTGTATAATGGCAATGTTTTTAAAGGAGTGGAGCAATGCACATTATGTGTTTTACAGCACGCTGATAAAAACTGGCAGCGGACGACGCGTTCATGTTCCCTGGGCCCGGAGCGGAGACGTGTTTACTTTCTGCTGCGGCGGCCTCCATCGTCGCACGACGTGTGGGTTGGCCGGCAATTCGATGCCTCTACCAGGCGCATTGTGGTGGCTCAGGTTGAGTACAGGTGGTCGTTTGACGCTTGCCACCTTTAACCTGTCCCATTTGGTTGACTCAGTAAGCCTATGAGCCTTAAAGCATGTTCTGCAAAGCCCGAGCCGGCCGGAGTGGCCGAGCGGTTAAAGGCGCTACAGTCTGGAACCGCACGACCGCTACGGTCGCAGGTTCGAATCCTGCCTCGGGCATGGATGTGTGTGATGTCCTTAGGTTAGTTAGGTTTAAGTAGTTCTAAGTTCTAGGGGACTTATGACCACAGCAGTTGAGTCCCATAGCGCTCAGCGCCATTTGAACCATTTGCAAAGCCCGAAGTTCCTCCTTCCTATATGTGTTCTTTAACTACTCGTTTAAACCTTGCAGCCTTATTCCTGCTCCTGGAATGAGTTAAGTTTTAAAGCCTTTTGCTTATGAATATGAACTGTTGAACCTTGCCTTTGATCCACAATCATTAGCTAACTCCGCTCATTGTGAAACTTGCCTTCCTGTTCCTTGTTGGCTGTGATATGCTGTATTTCCGAGCTTATCTTGTATTTTGGCCAATGGTATTTTTATTAAGGCTCATCGTCTTCTGCTGGTGTGTACCAGTTGGGAGTCACATTGAAACTGCGTATCCTCCCATCTTATCTCGTATTTTGGGCAACTATATATTTATTTAGGGGTCATTATCAATCTTTCTGCTGGTATCTACCACTTGGGAGTCACATTTAAATTGTATGCCTTCCAGTTTTGGCTGTATTTTGGGGACTGTGTATTTTGTTGCTTAAGGGATTTCTATTAAGATATGTGCATTGTTAAGGGCTTTCCAACACCCACAATCAGTAGCATGACTTGTTCCCCTTCTGTGTTTTGGATGGCCATTATCCACTTGTGTAACATATTACCCATGCTTGGAAATTGTTAGTACATTTAGTGGCAGTCATTGTAATTCATTTTATTCATAAAGTTGTTTGCAGAACACGCTTGCGCCCACGCCTACGTGCTGCGTCTTCTTTCTTGTATTTGGGAACTGTATACTCCTGCCCTTAATGGTATAAATTGTTAAAATTCGTTACTAATTAATTGAGCTTGTTCAAGTTTTTAAATGTTTGTGAGCGTTCAACAAATAACGAAATATGTGGATCCACTTCCATGTGTTTTTCCTTAAAATCATCCCAACCCCGGTTATGAGGTATCATGCCTTCAACCGTAAACCTGTCGTATGCTTAACGTCAAACATTTAACTCATTAAAACGTTTAAAGATGTTTTATACATGGGATTCATTAACAAATCTGGTGGTCGTGAGCTACTGGTGTACACCTGATGTCACTCCGTCTCCTTGGCTGGATGGTCATCGCGTCTGACAGCCATACAGAGGCTCTGGGTTCGATTCCCGGCAGCGTCGGAGATTTTCTTCGCTCGGGACTGGGTGTTGTGTTGTCCTTATCATCATTTCATCGTCATTATAGATGTGTTGATCTCACAATACTGCTCCAGAAGTTGGACCATTGCGGAATAAGGGGAGTAGCTCACAATTGGTTCACCTCTTACTTTAACAACAGGCAGCAAAAGGTCATTATTCACAATGTTGATAACGGCTGTGATGTGGGATCTGAGTGAGGTACTGTCAAGTGGGGGGTGCTCCAGGGATCAGTGTTGGGGCCGCTCCTGTTCCTTATTTATATAAATGATATGGCCTCTAGTATTATGGGTAACTCTAAAATATTTCTGTTTGCTGATGACACTAGCTTGGTAGTAAAGGGTGTTGTGTGCAACATTGACTCTGTTTCAAGTAGTGCAGTAAATGACCTAAGTTCATGGCTTGTAGAAAATAAACTAACGTTAAATCACAGAAAGGCTCAGTTTTTAAAGTTTCTAACACACAATTCAACAAAACCTGACGTTTTAATCTCACAGAACGGGCATATGATTAGTGAAACTGAACAGTTCAAATTTCTAGGTGTTCAGGTAGATAGTAAGCTGTCGTGGAAAGCCCACGTTCAGGATCTTGTTCAAAGACATAATACTGCCATATTCGGTATTCGAACGGTATCAAAAGTGAGTGATACTTCGACACGTAAATTAGTCTACTTTGCTTATTTTCATTCACGTATGTCGTATGGTATTATGTTTTGGGGTAACTCTTCCCATTCTAGAAGGATATTTTTGGCTCAGAAACGGGCGGTTCGGGCAATAAGTGGTGTGAGTTCACGAACCTCTTGTCGACCTCTGTTCACGAGTCTGGGTATTTTGACATTTGGCCTCTCAGTACGCATATTCCTTATTATCGTTTCTTGTTACCAATATTAGTTTATTTTCAAGAATAAGCAGCTTTCACTCGGTTAATACTCGGCAGAAATCAAACCTCCATTTGGATCGGACTTCCTTAACTCTTGTGCAAAAAGGTGTGCAGTGTACTGCTGCATCCATTTTCAATAAGCTGCCACTCGAATTCAGAAATCTTAGCAGTAATCCACGCGCTTTCAAATCGAAGCTGAAGGGTTTCCTCATGGGTCACTCCTTCTATTCTGTCGAGGAGTTCCTTGAAAAATTACGCTGATTCTTATTGTATTGCTGATAGCGTTTACTTAAACTTATGGACTGACTTTTTTCAGGTTCGTGAACATTTATTTTTATCTGTTATTACTTTTATGTTGTAAGTTCATGTTCTTACATGTTCCATGACCTTGGAGATTTGCTCCTCAATTTGGTCCTACGGAACTTGACGTGTAAATAAATAAATAAACGCAAGTCGCCCAATGTAGCGTCACCTGAAAAGACTTCCAACTCGGCGGTCGAACTACCCAACGTGGGGTCTCCCGCCCATCAGTGCCATACTATCGCCACCTAATGTCAGAAGCTATTTCAGTGGCCGTACTCTTGCGCAACACCATTTGCAGGGTGTTCTTGTCTTACAGACAAAAAGTGAAAAAAGTTTGATTTCAGTGGAGTCATACTTCGTACCAGTGTGACCTCCAGGAGGAGGAGGAGGAGATTAGTGTTTAACGTCCCGTCGACAACGAGGTCATTAGAGACGGAGCGCAAGCTCGGGTGAGGGAAGGATGAGGAAGGAAATCGGCCGTGCCCTTTCAAAGGAACCATCCCGGCGTTTGCCTGAAGCGATTTAGGGAAATCACGGAAAACCTAAATCAGGATGGCCGGAGACGGGATTGAACCGTCTTCCTCCCGAATGCGAGTCCAGTGTGCTAACCACTGACCTCCAGGAGAGATGGAGTTATACCGAGTGCCAGTCTCATCTACATCATACTCCGCAAGCCACCTAACGGTGTACGGGGGAGGGTACTTCTGGTACCACCAACTGATACACTCTTCTCTATTCCATTCGCTAATGGCACGTGGGAAAAACGATTGTCGGTAAGTCTTTACATTAGCACTAATTTCTCAAATTTGCTGCTCGTAGTCTTTCCGCGAGATCTATGTTGGAGAAAGTAACACGTTGTCCGACTGTTCCCGAAAATTACTCTCTCGAAATTTCATTAGAAGCCTCTCCATAAAATTGGAAATGAGCGTTTGGTGTCATTGGCCGGGGGGCTCCTTGCGGGGCAGGTCCGGCCGCCTTGGTGCAGATCTCATTACATTCGACACCACATTGGGCGACCTGCGCGCGGGATGAGGATGAATGATGATGAAGACAGCACAACACCCACTCCATGAGCGGAGAAAACTCCCCAACCCACCCGGGAATCTAACCCGGGCCCGTAGGACGGCAATCCGTCACGCTGAACACTCAGCTATTTTTTTTTTCTTCAATCTAATTTTTTTTTCAACCCAGGATAGAACCCACGAACTCCTGCATGCCAATCCAAAACTGTGTCCTCTACACCTATTTTTTCCCCTAGACCTCTTCCACTTCAGGCGTTGGCCCCTATCACCCACACCACCCCCAAAATCCTATCTAACCTAAAAATAAAAAACAGATCTAGTACCACCGATACTTTCACCCTAACCTACTTTTCTTTTTTGTTTTTTCTTTTTTTTTTGTAATATATATAAAGAAGCTGAATAAATCTTCTTTCCGTGACAAACTGTCCAATACCCGTAAAACAGAAGAACACGAAATCAATCAAACACTTCTGTTGTTTTATGTTACGGCTTCTGGCAAAATTAGTTTTCTTGAGGCACTTTGACTTGCCATACTGTAAAAATAAATAAATAAATGCCAACTTTATTATAATGAAGCAAACTTAGTGGTGACTCTCTGTAGTGTTGTGCACCAACCATAAATTACCTCTTCATTATGGAAATTTTGAAACAAAGCTTTGTATATCCGACTCGTCTTAAGGTTGTCGTGCTCTTCCATTATATACTGTATGTAATCGTCTATACTCGCATGTGTATTCGTAACTGCAAAATACGCAAACTGGCCGATAATCCAAGTGTAGCAATTTTGTGCTTTGTTGCAGGAAAGAAATGCCAGTCTGGTTGAAGTACATCATTAAGTGTTATAGCAGAGTCTGTAGTTCTAGTAATTATTGCGAGTTTTTTTCCAGTCCAGTTCCATATGTGTTATTGGTGTCGGCAGATGAGAATGTGTGCCAAGGTATCTACATTATGGCAATGATCGCAGTACGGACTCGCTTCATTTTGATATTGTGCAGTTTTTCACCTGTGGGGACCTTCTCGTTTACAACGTCATACCATGTGGACGCTGTTTTGGAGTGGAGGATGGGATTGTTAATATTCTTCCTGACGGTACTCCAGTTGTCTGTTGGATATTTCTCTTCCATTGGGTTTTGCCTATGGTGTCTCGTGAGGTGGTAATAGGTCCTTCTGGTGTTAAGCAGTTGTGGAGTATCTTGAATATAGCTCATTTCCAGGTAGTAAGTCCGGACGTGGCCGAGTTGAGCGCTGATGCGACCAACATCGACTGGGGCCTTTTTGCTCGTTGGGGCTAACCTGTTGAATAACGTTTTCGTAATTGTCGGATGGGGTGTCTGCATTATTTTGCGGATACGGTCCATATATATGGCAGTGCATTTCAATCTGGGCGGACAGCCTCTCCATGATACACAACGCATACCTTGTAATGTCAGACACTCGCGTTAGCTGAGCATTTCTGCGACTCCTTCGTGCCGACTAAACGATTCCCTGACGAACCGCGATGCTATTCGTTGGACCTTTTCTATCTCTTCTATAAGTCCTACCTGGTATGGATCACAGACTGATGAACTATACTCAAGAATCAGTCTAACAAGTGCCTTGTACGCCACTTTTCTCGTGGATCAGTTACCTATCCTTAATACTATTCCTCTGAATCTCAGTTTGGCATCTTCTTTTCGCACTGTTTATTTTATGTGGAACTTCAGCTTAAGTCCGCTCTGAATAGTTACTCCTAGATAATTTACGGTAAATATTATTTCCAGCAATTTTTTCATCAATGGTGTAGTTGTGTAGTAGTGGATTTCACTTCCTATGTATCCTCAATGTGTTTACGTTTAATTACGTTCACGGCAACTGCCAGAGCCCGAATCATCCATCAGTCCTCTGCAGGTCACCCCGCAAACCGTTGTCGCAGATAACCGCATCGTCTGCGAACAGACTTAAAGAGGTTCCGAAGCTCTCTATTAGGTCATTTATGTGCCTTGTGAACAGTAACGATCCTATAACACTTCCTTGCGATACTCTGGAGATTACATTTACATCTATCGAGTTTGTTCCTTTAAGAGAGGCGTGTTGAGTTCTGTCTGTAAGGAATTCTTGACTCCAATCGCAAATTTTGTTCGATATTCGGTACGCTCGTACTTTTTCACAAAATGGCAGTGCGGGGCGGTATCAAGGGTAACGGGGGTTGCGTTGCAAAATTTAAAGACAATCCAATGGAACAGCGAGTTTTCGGGGGCGAATGCAGAATAATGGAAACGGGCAGAGGTAAACGCCGTCAGGCAGCCACATGATGGTTACTGAAGCAATCCTGGTATATTCTACACCTTAGCACGTGGTCTGCACTCGTCTTCTGTCACATGTACTAGGCTGGAACGACTGAGTACATCGTGAGATCTCCACGAGAGAGTCGCTACAATCTAGGTGTCTAAGGGTTGACAAACGGAGTCAGTACACACTCTGAAACGAATCAGTCGACTCCTGGAGGGATCAGTGCGTTGCGCGAGAACGGCAAGTCGTGAGAAATGCACACAGAGTGGAAGAGGGCCGCATGCGGCGCGTGCACTGCTTCCGACCGCTTTTGCAGTTATGGATGCGGTCAGCAGCCCGAAACCGAAGAGGAATGCCACGGGCGACGTCATTGTGGGGGAGGGGGGGGGGGAGCCAGCGCCGCTCTGTTTGAAGCACTGCTTTTGTGTGTTTTACGCGTAACCTTTTGCCGGCTTTGCTGGTCGAGCTCTGTAATTAATATTGCAACAGTGATCTTTCCTGCAACGTGAACTATTCGAACTCAGTTAACTAATACAAATATTTGGTCCAATGTAATTTGAAATTTATTAATATTTGTTCGCTGGAACGAATTAATTTAGTACTCAAAGCAACTACAAATAAAATTTTTCCTGTATTCCCGGTCACATTTCAGCAAAATCGCACCAGAAAGTATAACCTGTATGGACTTTTGCCGGCTTCGATCGAGAAAACCACGCAGGTCGCTTTGTGTGAGCTTCAAAGTGTGTTCTCAAAGTTCGAACCGACAGCCATTTCACATTGTAATGTTTCTGACCTAAAAATGTTTCCAGCGTATGTTACTGAACTGGTAACTATGCAACCGAATTTATTATTAGGTTTCCTTCTTTACGTTACTATTTTGCTACAAGAATATCTTGTTAGTGAATAAATGTTTTGCATATGGTAATACAACATCATTTTCGAAAAGTTTCATTAATTTTTCCAGCAAATTGCATCCATCATCTGGTGTTCCAATGAGTACATTGCTGGCTGTGATACCAGTAATAAGGTATTCGATAGCCTAACTTTTTGTTGTGAACTCACTCCTGCTATTTGTGGAAGATGTTAAGATTTTTAAAGCGTTTCAATTGCGTCTTGTCTCTATGCATGGTATGGAGTTGCTATACACTCTTCTGACATTTGACGTTTGTTCATCTCTTCTTCGTCTTCATACTCTTCCTTTTAAAATTAGTTCTACAATGAGCATATCAGCGGTGGTGCAGTTGTTTCCAATAGGAAAAAATTATGTGTCATATTCATATCGTTTAAAACTTTTGTTGATGCTTTTAGAGTAGAGCACATCCAAGTAGGTTACAACAAATAGAGCATTGTATCAGCCACTTTCAGCATATAAATAATGAAAAAGATGGGTAAAAACGAAGGAACAGCTATTTAGAAAAAATTATGCCTCAAAATTTAATGAAACACCACCACGTCTCAAGCTAACTAAGAACACTGACATTGCTCTCCTCTGACTCAGTGTCCTCTGCCGGGCTCTAAAGAGCTCAAGCCCATGCGCACCCTCTGCCGATCATGGTCTATTTAAAATCCACACTCTACTGATTACACTCAATTTACGTGTCGTGAGTTAACCACATTATTATATTCTATACAACACTATCACGTTCTTTATTTTCTTGTAGAGTACTTGCTTCTTATTTTAACAACCTGGTCCATGTCAAATTCTCATTTCAACATCAACAAGCATTTATCAAAATAGTAACAATGATGTGAATGAGAATTATTACATTCTACTTCAACCAGTATATACGAGGATAATCCCAAAAGTAAGGTCTTCTATTTTTTATAAGTACATAGACCTGTTTATTTCTACAATGGTTTACATCAGCGTACAGCTTGAACATTTAGCTATTTTTCGACATAATCACCATTTCAGTCGATGCATTTTTGTAGACGCTGTGGCAGTTTTTGTATGCCCATGTCATACCAGCTCGCCGCCATGCTGTTTAGAAAGTTATGAACCTCTTCTTTCACATCGTCGTCGGAGCTGAATTGCTTTCCGGCCAAATGTTCTTTTAACCTAGGGAACAGGTGATAGTCACTGGGCTCCAAGTCAGGACTATAGGGTGGGTGGTCGATTATGTTCCACTGAAATTGTTGCAGGAGAGCAACAGTTTGCCGAGTAATGTGTGGGCGAGCGTTGTCATGGAGAATGTGTACGCCCCTGCTCAACATTCCTCTTCTCCGGTTCTGAATTGCCCGTTTGAGTTTTTTCAGAGTCTCGCAGTACCTGTCAGCGTTAATTGTGGTGCCCTCTCTCAGTCCCCATGCGAAAATGGCTCTGAGCACTATGGGGATTAACATCTCAGGTCATCAGTCCCCTAGAACTTAGAACTACTTAAACCTAACTAACCTGAGGACATCACATACATCCATGCCCTAGGCAGGATTCGAACCTGCGACCGTAGCGGTCTCGCGATTCCAGACTGAAGCGCCTAAAACCGCTCGGCCACACCGGCCGGCCAGTACCCATGCGAACCTCGCGCTCTGTCCCCCTCAACAATCACATCCACTCTACCACCCGCCAATACTCACTAATGATTAAGGTGGTAGGTGCCGATCTGTGCATCCGTAATAATCGAAGTCCCCAGCAACGATTGTAACCACCTACCCGTCGAAATTATGTCCACACTGAAAGCTCTAGCACTTTCACAAAGAGTGCCCCAGTCTCATCTGCCCACCCATTCGCAATTTTCAAAACGAGCCCCATCACACATATTCTTACAAATGAAAGACCAACCTTCTCCCAAAAAGCTCAAATTAGCTGCACCCATCTGACCGGTCGATAGCCTTATCCATCACAGCGGCTCCCTCCGCTCCAGTGCAACAGAAAGGATATAATCCGTTTCATTACCATTGTCCTTCCAAATATACACACTTTTTAATGTCCCCATATCCCAAACTAAATCTCCTGAGGAGCCCTATTCATTTCTCAAGTCTACTGACTGCCTCACAGTAAGGTTCACTTCTTCTTTAACTGTTTGTCCTTCTTATTCCATTCCTTTCCATCCCCAATCGCACCACCACTCATTACGCAGCGTTCTCCCACCCACCATTACATCTATGCCATTGCCTTCAAGCCCGTCACAACATCTGCTGTTCTCCCTGTAACCTTTGCTAAACTGACAATCTCCTGTCACTGGCACGAAGTAGAGTTACCTTATGTTTCCCTATACATGCCCCCACTCGGTAACAACCCCTATTCAATCCTCCAGGCTAATATTTAGTCCTTACCGTCTATTTTATTATCTCTACGATCGCTTTACCACTATCCACTTCTGCCTCAATCATCCTATCCTGTACATTTTCCTTACCTACTGAGACTAACCTTTCCCCACATATGTCCCTACCACAGATATAAATATCTACAGCAGCTCCCAAGTTGAAATAAAGCCAGTTTATTACCTTCCTGTTCCACGCCATACTCGACTTCAGCACTCATCTGTACTCAGGTCATTGATGTTAAAAAGTATCCCACGGGATTGCGGTTGCACGACGGGGATAAACAGGCTTTAAACACGAAATGAGAGTTGGAGCTACACGCATAGGACGCTCTGTTTTGGAAATCCTTAGGGAATTCAATATTCCGAGACCCACGAAGTCAAATGCTAAATTTCAGGCGTTACCTCTCACAATGGTCAAAGCAGTGGCCGAAGGCCTCCACTTAAAGACCGAGAGCAGCGGCGTATTCGAAGAGTTGTCAGTGCTAACAGACGAACAACACTGTATTAAATCAATGTTAGAAGCACGACGGGCGTATCGGTTAAGGCAGTGCGGCGAAATTTGGCATTAATGGGCTACGGCAGCAGACGACGGACGCGAGTGCGTTTGCTAACAGGACGACATGGCCTGCAACGCGTCTCCATGGCTCGTGGCTATATCGGTTGGACCCTAGACGACTGGCAGACTCAGACCTGGTCAGATGAGCCCAAATTTCAGAAGCACCGAGCAAGCGGGTGGTGGCCCCATAATGGTGTGGATTGTGTTTTCGTTCAATGGTCTGGGTTCCCTGGTCCAACTGAACCAACTTAGACCATTTTCAGCCATTCATGGACTTCTCGTTACCAAAAAACGACGGGATTTTTATAGACGCAAATGTACCATGTCACTGGGCTACAATAGTTCGCTATTCGTTTTAAGAACATTCTGGACAGTTTGAGCTAATGATTTAGCAACCCAGATCACCCCACATGGATTCCATCGAACATTTATGGCACCTAATCGAGAGGTCAGTTCGTAAACGGCACCGGCAACACTTTCGCAATTGAGGACAGCTATAGCAAATCGCGGTAGCTAACGGTTTTTCTATAAATGACGTCACGCGCCCCTACAGTAGGCTAAAGAAACGTTTAACAAACAGCAGGCACACACACACACCCACACACAAAAGAGAACCGGCAAAGATAGAATGAAAACCATTCCTATGCAATTTAACGGCAAAATGTCCCTGCAAATAGAAAAATGTTTTAAAAAGTCTGATGTCAGATGTGGCTTTCAGGTTAATAGCACCCTAAAACTAAGAATAAAACATAAACTGAAAGGGAACTATGATAAATTTCATCGCCCTGGAGTATACAGTATTGACTGCAGTAACTGTGACAAATATTATATCGGTCATACAGGCCGCTCTTTTAAATTAAGGTTTAAAGAACACTCACAGCCACGAAACAAAACGGCTTTGGGACAGCATTTATCTAATACTGGCCATTCCATAGGGAGCATTTAGAGCTGTATGCGCATTCATCACAGAGTGGAAAAAGGCCGTGCTCTTAATTCGTTAGAGCAGGTTGAAACTTATAAAGCAAAAAATAGAGAACCAACTAAACTGCTTAACTGGCAAAATGACTTTGTGCCCAATGCCTACTTTGCTTATTTGACCATGTTTTACTCCAATCACCGCTTTTTTTTCTTTATTGTGATTTTAATACCAGTATAACAGGTAGGCTGGCAGCAGCACAATACGCCGCTCTTCAGCCAAAGATAGTACAATGATAAAACGAAGAAGACACACGGGTTGGAACAAAAACAGTAGACACATGAACATAAAAAACATGAAGACGTTCACACTCGATGACAATCCACACTACAAACTGTTGACGCGAAGCACAAACACTGAAGATGTCGATGGCACGGGTGAACGATGGAGTGTGATGGTGAACACTGAACACCACGGCACACACGAGACACTGATGGCGATGATCTCCGGCGCGCGAATGTCCACTTATCGTGTACGAGTCCGGGGACCTGCCAAGAGGGGAAGAAGGGTGAGGTGGGGGAGAGGGGAGAACAAGGATACCAATGGCTGAGGAGATGGGGGGAGAAGGAGAGGAACAGGGGAGGGGAAGCCCGGGGGAGGAGTGGGGAGAAATGGAGGAGGGAGGGAAGAGGGAGAGAAGGGTTGGAAGATGCCCAAAGGAGCAAACACAGGAAGAGGGAGGGAGGATCAAAGTTGGTAGGAGGGGTAGATGGAGGGGATGAGGGCATCATCAGGGAGAGGGAGCTGGCGGAAGCCACCTTGGGAGAGGGTAAGGAGGGTGGAGAGATGGAGACTGGGTGGGACGTGGGAATACAGGCGCGGCTGCGGGTGGGGGCGGGAGAGCATAGACGAGACAAGCAGGAGGTGTACAGGATCCGTATCCTTTCAAGGAAAAGGAGGAGGTGGGGGAACAGAATGAGAGGACGGCCATAGACAGTGAGATAGAAGTCAAGGAGGCGGAAGGAAGGGGTGGTGTTGCCTACAATGATCGCCTGGAATTTGGAGGGATTGACCTTGAGGAACCACTGGTTGCACCAAGTGGTGAACCGGTCAAGATGGGATTGGAGAAGGTGTTGGGAGCGCTGCAGGGTGGGGGCAGGGGCAAGGAAGGCGGTGTAATCGGCAAACTGGAGAAGGTGGACGGGGGGTGACGGCGGCGGCATATAAGAGGTACAGAAGGGGAGAGAGGACAGAGCCTGGGGGCACACCGGTGGAGGGAGAAAAGATGTAGGAATCCGTGTTATGGATGGCGACGTAGGAAGGATGGTGGGAGAGAAAGGAGCCGATCAGATGGACGTAGTTAATGGGAAGGGCGAAGGTCTGGAGCTTGAAGAGGAGACCGGAATGTCATATGTGGTCATAGGCTCGTTCAAGGTCCAGGGAGAGGAAGATGGCGGAGCGACGGGAATTAAGCTGTTCAGAAAGGAGATGAGTGAGGTGAAGGAGAAGGTCGTCAGAAGAGAAGGACGGCCGAAAGCCACACTGGGTACCGGGAAGGAGGCGGTGCTGACAGAGATGCTGGTGGATGTGGCAGGTGAGGATAGATTCCAGGACCTTGCTGAAGACTGAGGTAAGGCTGATGGGATGGTAGGAGGAGACGGCGGATGGCGGTTTATCAGGTTTAAGGAACATCAGGATACTGGAGGTTTTCCACAGGTCGGGGTAGTAACCGGTGGACAGGACTACATTGTAGAGCCTGGCCAGTGTGGAGAGGAAAGAGACAGGAGCTTCACGAGGGTGACCGTAGGTGACACGATCGTGACCGGGAGTGGTGTTGCGTTTCGTGCGGAGTGTAGCAATGAGATCCTGTGTAGTGATAGGGGCATTGAGTTCTGTGTGTGCAATGTTGTCCAAGTACTGGAAACCAGGAGCAAGGGGAGGGACAGAGGAGTCAGTTCGATCGCGAACATCCGGGAAGAGGGAGTAATCGAACTGGGGATCATCGGGGATGGAAAAGACATCGGAGAGGTAAGAGGCAAAGTGATTGGCCTTACTAAGGGTGTCAGGGAAGGGGTGATCATCATGGAGAAGAGGATAGTAGGGGGAGGATTTAGTTCCAGTAAGGCGACGGAGGCTGACCAGAACTTGGACCAGTTTATAGGTAGGGTAGCATTTAAACGGGTGCATGTCTGCCGCCAGTCCTGGCGTTTCTTAGCCACGAGCAAATTTCGAATGTGTCGCTGGAGTTGCCGGTGGCGTCGGAGGGTGTCCGGGTCACGCGTGTGGAGGAAGGCACGGTAGAGACGGCGGGATTCACGGAGGAGGAGGACGGCCTGTGGGGGTAAGGTAGGACAATGGCGGTGGATGGCAACAGTAGGGACGTGGGCCTCCACGGCCCCAGACAAGGTCTGCTGGAGAAAGGAGGCGGCATGGGTTACATCGTCAGGGTGGTGGTAGGTGAAGGGGTGGCTATCGAACTGGGTGGAGAGAGTATCCCGGTAGGCATTCCAGTTGGCACGGGAATAGTCATGGACGTACTTAGTGGGAGGGTCATGACGAGGGTTGGGTTGGGGCGACGACTGTCTGAAACGGTGAGGAGGACAGGGAGATGGTCGCTACCAATTGGCTCCAGGACATCCACCGTTATGTGGCCAAGGAGGTTGGGGGAGGAAAGGATAACATCGGGAGTGGAGTTGGATTTGGCACAGGTGTGCTGGGGGATGGGGATGAGGTCGCCTTGAAGGGAGGAGAGGAACCGATGCCACCGCCGTAACTTGTTGGCGGAACGACTATGGATGTTGAGGTCGGCGGTGATTGTGTAGGAGGAGAAGGTACAGTCAATGTGGGAGAGGAAGTCGAAGGGAATAGGGGCGTTAGGGCGGACATAGATGGTGGCGCAGGTGACGGTAAGGCCAGTGAAGAAGAGACTAAGGATCAGGTGTTCGGTGGGGTCGGGAAGGAGGAGCCGAACTGGGATCTGGCGGTGGTGACCAATGGCAATTCCGCCACGCACAATCGGGAGGGGGTTATCGGAGTGGTGAAGGAGGTAGGGCGACGTATGGATGGTGTGGTGGGGTTGGAGGAAGTTTTCATTGTGGAGGAAGGCATCCACGCGGTGGGTGGCAAGGGTGTGCAGGAAGAGGTTCTTGTTGGCAGGAAGGGAGCGGATGTTGTTGAAAAGGATACGGTGCTGTCATGCCATGACAAGGATTTAGACAAGGGTGTCAAAACGGGAGCAGGTGAAATGGGCCTGGTTGTTGGAGTCGGTGGCATACATTTTTAAGTGGAAAATGGAATGGGCGGCGAGGGAGACCTGTTGGAAGGTGTGAGGGCGCTGGAAAGGGTGGACGTTTTGTAGGACAATGGTGAGGAACCTGATCATGTCCTCAGCGGGGGGGGAGGGGGGAACGAAGGGAATTGCCAGGAGGGGTGGGGGCGTCCAGAGGACGGACAAGGATGGTGAGTTCAGGAGTGGTCGGAGGGGGTCAGGCTTTACACTTTTGGAAGTAGGTGGGATGGGGGAGATTACAGGTATTACAGGAGGGAGGGGATTGAAGGTTAGGGCATTGCTGGAGGAAGTGCGCTTGCCTACAATGCGGGCAGGTGGGGGCCTCGCAGCACTCGGCTGTTTGGTGTGCGTTAAAGCGCAGACACCTCTGGCAGCACAGGGATTGAGGAGGGGAATGGGAGGGGTCGACCTTATAGCGCTAGTTGAAGAGGAGGGCATCCTCCTTCAGGAGACGGTCAATGGAGGGGGCGTCCCTGAAAACCCACATAAGGCGGGTGGGGCCAGCTGAGTTGAAAATGCGGCGGACCACCCGCACCTCCAGCGTGGCATGCGCCTTGAGCTCCGCCAACACCTCCTCCTCCATGATTGTCGGACTGAGTGATCACAGTGGTGAGGGTCGGCGGGCGACTTGGGGGTTGGGGTTGGTGGGTAGGAGATGGAGACGGAGCAGGGCTGAGGGAGGCGTTGGGGCCAAAACGGGTGATGGGGAGGTGGGAGAGGATGTCAGTATGGAGGGTGGGGCTGGGGGAGGAGATGAGAATGGAATCCCGTCTGGGAGTGAGGAGTGATTTTGGGACACCAGGGAAGTGTTGGTGGAGGAGGAGCGAGAGATTCTGGGCCTCAAGAAAGGAAGGATCAGGATGGGAGAGGAGGTATTTGTATAAAGAGGGGGGGAGGAGGAGGAGGAGGCGGAGGCAGGGGGAGCAGGGCCAGGTGGGGAGACATCCATGGCATATTGGGGGGAGGGGAAGGAGGATGGGGCAGGGCCTTTTTGGGAGTGGAGGAGGTGGTGGTGTCACTAGGGCATTTAACGGCGGCAGAAGGGTGGGTGGTAACATGAGGGACGGGAGCTATAGGGAGGTGGCGGGAAGGGGCAGGTCCCGGCGTGGATGCAGCAGTCGGCGCCGGAGATGGTGACGGCGACGGCGACGGCGACGGTGGTGGCGGTGATGGCGAAGGCGATGGGGAGAGTTGGGCATGGGCAGTGGCCCGACGGGCCACCACCCTAGCTGGAGCTGCAGATACAGGCTGGAGGAGTTGGGGGGAAAGGATCAGAGGGAGAGGAGTGGGAGGAAGAAGCGGGAGAGGGGGCGACAAAGAGCGAGGGCGAAGGTGGTGGTGGTGGCGGCAGAGGGCGACATGTATACAATGGCAGTGGTGGTAGCAGTGGCAGTGGGGGCCGACACGACGACAGGGATAAACAATAAAGAACAGGACGAAAAGGAGGGGCAAAACTGGGGACAGACGAAGACCAGAGTCCCACGCTGCTGGCGCTGGCGACGGCTGGCAGGAATGCCGCAGCTACTGCTGCTGCCGCTGCTGCTGCCGCCGCCGCCGCCGCCGCTGGCTGGCCTGCTGCTGCTGCTGCTGGAGAGCACCTAGCATTTCGAGTAGTGCTGGAATGGCACAATTGAAGGGCGGTATCCTTTCGAAGTACCGCTGGAGATGTTCACCTAGTACTGAGTGCATCATATATTTACTTCCTTTTCACACATTTTACGCATGGCTCTAGTATGTTCTCGTTCCTTCTCTATTCATTTCATAGACTACATTAAAGAGATAATGTGGATCATCCACTGTTACGGAATTTTATCATTCTTTTCTTGCAACAGAGTACCGCAGGGTAGGAGGTGCCCTCTGGTGGTCACGTCCCTACAACCACTTCCCGCCTGTGCGGAATTCCGGCTTTAGCGCTAACAGAGGGCGCTGATTGTGTGCAGCACTATGTTTTCTTTCATTTGTGGCTCCTTTAACGATTTGTTTTATGGTTGTTTAGTATTACCCGGTACACTATCAACGGTGTTTAATATTTATGTCATTATCTAGAATATTGGCACTAGAGCACATGTCAACCACTGTTTTTTAATTCTTCCTCTATTTAACAATATTACTTTTGTCGTGTTCTTTTATTGCTTTTTATTACTGTAATGCCTTTTATACGTTATAAGCTTATTATAGACTTCAACTATCGTATCCCCCTTTATTTTGACTGTTTCAATTAATTATTGAAAACTAGTGTATGTCGACATTAGCGACATCTGGTGAACTTATAGCACAAACATCTTGTGGCTACTGTACGACAGCTTGTTTTAAACAGCAGTACTACTGACAACATGACTCGTGCATGTGATGTTATCTATATGTATTTGACGATGCTGGTGCTGATTCCGCATTTAACATTTGACGATGCCACTATGGCTGCAGTACATTAGGACTTTGTTTTTTTGAAATAGGTATGCCTCTTCATATTTAAACCGCACCAATGCAAATTTTGTCAGTACTACTTTTCATTATGGTCTATATATTGTTCTTAAGCTGTATACAGTTTGCGAGTGTATTTATCTTTTTCCCATTTGCTGCAGATCTGATGATGGTCATTAAAGACCGAAACCGGTAATCTGTTATCAAACAGTTTGTGAAATTAAAGGAAACTTAACCCTGCGTTTGGTGTGGGGTGACGTTGGGGTGGGTGGACTGCTGTGGCCTGTTGTGGGGTTGTCAACCACTGAGGGCTACGCCGGGACGAAACCTCTCCGTCGTTTCTAGGTCCCCAGTTTCGATACACAATACACTGTGAAGTATTTAAGAGTAACTATCTAGAGCGACCTTACGTAGAATGAGCATATAAAATAAATAGTAGGAAAAGCACATGAAAGACTGAGACTCATAGGAAGAATGTAATATATCCACGAAGGAAGTACTTTATAAGGCTATTCTTCGACCGATTCTTGAGTATTGTTCATCTATCTGGGATCCTTACAAGATAGGAGAGAGAGAGAGAGAGAGAGAGAGAGAGAGAGAGAGAGATCCAACGAAGAGCTGCGCATTTCGTCACAGGATCGCTTAGTCGGCGCGAGAACGTTACCGAATGACCAACAAACTCCAGCGGGGGACGGTAAAAGAGAGGCATTGTGCATCACGGAAAAGTTTACTACTGAAATTTCGAGAGAACTCGTCACAGGAAGAGTCGAACAACATGTTATTTCCTCCCACATAGCCGGCCGAAGTGGCCGTGCGGTTAAAGGCGCTGCAGTCTGTAACCGCAAGACCGCTACGGTCGCAGGTTCGAATCCTGCCTCGGGCATGGATGTTTGTGATGTCCTTAGGTTAGTTAGGTTTAACTAGTTCTAAGTTCTAGGGGACTAATGACCTCAGCAGTTGAGTCCCATAGTGCTCAGAGCCATTTGAACCATTTTGAACCTCCCACATACATCCCGCGAAAAGACCACGAAAATTCGAGAAATTAGAGAGAACACAGAGGCTTCCCGACAATCATTCTTCCCACGCGCCATTCGCGAGGGAAACGAGGGAGGGAGAACCAGTTATTGGTGTCAGAAGTACCCTCCACAGCACACCATTAGCTCGCTTGTGGAGTGTGATATAGATGCAGATGTGGATGTCTTCCGCCGTCTTCTCACTAGGATGAAGTTAATCTGGTTTTTAAGTCTATCATCAGATGATATACGAGTGTACATTTGTCTTGGGTGAAGTTCGAACATAGTATTACAGACTAATATTCGATCACAATCTAATTTGGTACCCTTACACAGTAACCATTCAAAATAAACAACACAATAGAGTGAAACTAATAAAACTACCAACCGAATAAAGAAAGGCACCGAATAATTTGTCTGTTATACGTACCTTCAAAATCCGCATCCGTCCCAATCTTATACACGCGAATATTACATGGATCTCTGCCCCTTCCATGCTTAATCACTCCCTTGAAATCTTCCATGACATGCACCCTATATCCTTTCCGTATCCGGTTACCTCCCGAGAAATACCCTTACCTACCTAATAAAGTGCCCATATATGCTGAAACATCAGAACACATTCAATAACGCTATGTCTGACGGACAATATGTGGTGTAGTATCTAGTTACCACACGAGAAGACTTTGCGACAGCTGATACTAGAAATACCGTGGGCGTCCGTCCGAAGTAAGAATTTCACTGCGTCCAAACCAATTACGCTGCCCGCGCGAGAATAACGTCCACTGGAGCGGCAGTGCCACCAAGAAAGGAGACGCACGCTTAAATAAGCACAAATTGTCAGAAAAAACGAAATCCGTGACGTTTACATGATGATGCCCAGATCTCCGTGATCCCCTGATTCTCCACAGTCAACCACTGAACTGTACGGACACTGTTAAATATCTTCGTATTATCCTTGATACGAAGCTACTTGCTAACACACAGGTACGAGAGAAACGAATCAAGCTGCTACACCTTCTCCACCAGATCTACCCCATACGACCTGCCTCGAGATGACTGGGTGTTTGTGATGTCCTCATCATTCCATCATCATTCAGGAAAGTGGCGAGATTGGAGTGAGCAAAGGTTGAGAAATTCTACGGGTGCAGATAACGGCACAGTTGAGCTCTCCACAACCAAACATCATCATCACCATCATCTACCCCATACTGGCCAGCACAGAATTACGGACGAGGACCAAGCTCCGCCTTTATTCTGCTAGCAGTCCTTACTGCGCTTCTTTACGGCTGCTCGACACGGGGTACAGTTTGCCTCTCATCCTTACGCCTCCTGCAGACAGTCCAGAATCGGTGGTTTGGGGTCATACTCCGTGAACCTCGTTGGGCCTGGATCCAGGCCCTCCACCGTGAACTTGACATGCCGCTCCTCAAGGAACGGATTCGGATGTCGACTATGATACTCGTCAACAAGGTTGACGCATTTCGCCCAACATCCAGACACCTTGAATACGTCAGCTCTTTGGCACCTGCAGAGTGGCAAAAGGTCAACGTACATCAATCCACCGTGGAAGATCTCCTACAATAATGCCAAATCGAAGCTCAATAAATAGGAATCACCATTTCAGTAGGCTCTACGGACCAGAGCCTACGATCCTGCTTAAGACTTCTACTTGAGCCATTTACCTTCACGCTCCAGAACTCCAGCCACGCAGATGGCAGTACTTTGCAAACATCACACGCACACACACACAAACACAGACACACACAAACAAACAAACAAGTTGTCGACAAACTGCCTATTGGCTTCTGTATCGGGTTCTTCGGCTGACGTTCATCTAATGATTTTACAGTAAAATCATTAGATGAACGTCGGCCGAAGAACCCGATACAGGAACCAATAGGCAGCTTGTCAACAAGTGCCCACGAAAGCCTTAACAATTTTGTCAGTTGCAAGTTGTCAGTCGTAGTCTTGCTAGGGAATTCCTGCAGAACGTTCGTCGTGTCTTCAAGTTTTCAAGTTGTCTAGTGAGATAGAAACCGTGGCCGGTAGATAGACGGTGGTTAGTCTTGAGTAGTAACAGAACAGTGAATATAATTACCGTGTATAGACAGAGACCGCCTGCTGAGAGATTTAATCTGAGTACGGTTAGTAGTACATCTAACAGAAGATTAGTTGTCATACGACTTTATTTCAGAGAACATTATTTAGTTCGTTTTCATGGAATTGTAGTCAACGTAGGACGGATGGTCTAAACCTCCATCCTACAACTGCTGTAACCAGCGTTGCCAAATTTGAGTTATACACTAGTGTCCAGAATTAAAGAAACAAACGGAAATGTTGCAAATTTGCCTTTATTTTGCCTTGAAACAATATAAACAAATCATAGTAAAGTAGAAACAATGTTAAGGATACAGACCGTAAACAACCGCAACATCCATAACGGTTGACAAAAATGTTCTTCGTTTTTTGTAGCTTAACGGATTTGCACCCACATTCAGACAGCTGGTCCATGTGATCATTATGGGGTGTGACCACCTCTGGCAGTAATACGGACCTGAAAACGATGGGGAACGCTGCGAATGATGTTATCAATCTCGTGTTGAGGCGATAATGCCCACTCTTCCTGCAGAGCTGCTCGCAAGTCTAGGAGAGAGGTTGGTGAATAATGACGTGATGCAACCCGTCTGCCTAGGGCACCCCAGACATGCTCTATAGGACTGAAATTGGGAGAGAGTGCAGGCTACGACATGTGTGCAGTTCTTCCGCTTCCAGGAAAATATCAACCACGTGTGTTGTATGGGTGCGTGCATCTTCGTCCATCGTCTGGGCCCACAGCATCCCACACCAACCGCACTTGAGGTCTCAATATCTCGTCACGATACCTGACAGCACTTGCCGATTCACCCGCACAATTTCGGGAAGAGGTGCCCGCGCGGTTAGAGATCCTCCTCGATATCGTTCTCTTTCCGCAATGCTTGGGTCCCAAAATCGTGTTCCACGTTGCCTCCAGATAAGAATCCGCCGAGAATCACTCTCCAGGCCAAATCGGGACTTGTTTGAGAGAGGAACATTGGCCCAGTGTTCGACCAGCTAGGTGGCTTGTTGATGACCCCACTCTAGACGTTACCTTCTGTGAAGACGCGTCGGAGCTACATATACAGCAGGTTTCCGAGAATAAAGGCCACTCTGCCGAAGTCTTCTGTCCGCCGTTAGCCTCGATACAAAACGTCCAGTGAATGCTGCAAGATCAGATGCCAGTTGCCGTGCAGTGCTAAGGCGGTACCATCATGATTACTGCCAAATATCGGTCCTCTCTTCTGAAGTCACACGTGGTCGGCCCTGCCATCGTCTTCGGGATACACTTTCGGTCTCTACAAACCGTCACCACATTCAAGAAACAACAGAACGACTTACATTAGGCCATAGGGTCACATCCATTTGCGAATATCCTGCTTCCATTCTTCCTATGGCCGTCCACAGCAAAGAATCTGGTAGGCGTCTTCTCTACGCACTGTCTATGACTGTGTGCACAGTGAATGTGAGTCCACCCAGCCGTTTGATAGGTGCCATGACGACATCACTGACTAGTGTGACCCGCATGCCATCTTCCGTGCAGAAAGCGATCGTACGGACGTCTGTTAACAGTCTGTACGATTACGTCGTGAATTAGAGACTGGACTGGAAAATAGCTGTTTATTGGGGGATGTTTCCAGAATGAGATTTTCACTCAGCAGCGCAGTGTGCGGTGATTAGAAACTTCCTGGCAGATTAAAACTGTGTGCCGCACCGAGACTCGAACTCGGGACCTTTGCCTTTCGCGGGCAAGTGCTCTACCAACTGAGCTACCCAAGCACGACTCACGCCCCATCCTCACAGCTTTACTTCTGCCAGTACCTGGTCTCCTACCTTCCAAACCTTACAGAAGCTCTCCTGTTCTGCTAGGTTGCGAAAAACAGGTGAAGTTGAAACGTCCCCTTAGAAAAATTATAAAAGACTGTGATTAAACTTGCGAGGTGCCGGGGCTAGCAGTGTATTTACCACTAAATTCTTCTAGAATCTACATATGTAAATGATGCTCTAAGCACCCCCTATTCTAACTCCGACTTTTGCTGTTGCACAAGGATTAAAAAAAAAACGCAAACTGACTCTAATCAACCCTGCCAGTGGAGTAGAAGAGAGTTTGGCACCTGCAATAATTTAATTTGATAAATAAGTTAAATAAACGAAGGTTTCATTAACATAGTGAGGAATGATAGGGTTGCTCTACCGATTAACAGAATGAAAGTTCTGTCCAAAATAACAATATGATTTATTAAGACTAAACACAAAATAATAAACAAAAACACCTGAAACATTTACAATACATCAGATTGGCTCAAATTGGATACTCCAACAAACGCTGTGAATGTGAAGTTGTGCCTAAACTAGTTTGTGAGGATTATGACGAAGTGGTATGTGGAGCCAATTCCTTACAACTCAAATCTTAAGAGAAAATGCATAGCCAACCCAACATTAATTGCTGCTACCCAAGACAGAACAAAGTTAGAAAAAGACGAACAGGCGCGCTCTGCTGAGCTCTGATTATCACCTAGGAAAATCCCTGTCTGCCGGTGCTGCGGACATACATTACCAATCTGTCTTCTTAACTGCAAGAACACGATTTGGCATACCAGAGGCGATGGATGGTTGTTTCGACGTCCTCTACCGAAAGGCGAGAGCCAACTACCTAGAGCACCCGTACAGGCTGAACACACAACATTCCCGCCCCCACGACAGTGGCCGTGGTTAAACGTTCCAATCAGCAACTCGAAAACCGGCGGAAAATTCCACTCCATTGCCGGAGCACTACCATTCCACCAATGGAGATTCTTGGCGCCAATTTCTGCGCTGATTTTGCTACGTCACGGAGCTACGCCCTGAGCAAGCCAATCACAGTTACTATTTTGCAGAAAGCGCGGGAATTTTCCCGCCACAACTGCCTGGGTACACAAGTCATTCCCACGCCTCTCTGGTAGCCTGCCAGAAAGTGTTTTCGCTAAGATTCTGCGAAGTAACGGAACCTCTAGCCCAGCCGCAACTTCAGACCCCTCCGGGAGTGTCTTTTGACAATGTCGGCGTCTGCAAAGCATTCACTCGACTTCCTCACACCCGTTGGCTTAACCCTTTCCAGATCAGCGGAGCCCGCCTGTCACCGGACCACCCGGGTGACGAGAGATGCTGCGTGGGAAGTCCGTGTGTGAAGGAATAGCGACTTTTCACTGCATGCAATTAGAGAGGAAAATCGTAAGATAGAAATATGAGAGGGGGCTCATGCCACCTCTCAAACTGACACAAAATATTTTTTAGCGCAACGCAATTTGACTTTCAAAAATCCCTACAAAAGAATGGCCCTGACTAACAATAACCTATACCTTTCATGAATCACTTACCTAACAAAAATCTTCATTACTCAAACTACTGCAATACAGCGAGCGCCAATACTGCCAGCTGAATAAAAGATTCTAACTACTGAAGGCACTAACTACTGATAGGCATAGTTAGTAAATGAAAGATTTTTATAGAGAACAAACCTATGTATTTACCTTAATAGTGTTCAAAAGTCATAATATATATATATCAGTTCATGACATCCAGTCTTACAAATTTACTGTCTCTGATGGACACACGTCCAGATCATCCGCTCTCAAAACTCCGCCATCTCTCTCCCCACATCCACGACTGCTGGCGGCTCACCTCCAACTACGCAACGCTACGCGCTGTTAACAGCCAACAGCCCAACACTGCAATAGCGACTAGTCCAACAATGCCACCCAGCCACAGACTGCACACAGCACAGCCAGTGATTTTCGTACAGAGCGCTATGTGGTGTTACCAAAATAATAACCTTACACCCTACTTACAAAGTGACACACTCTTGTTCGATTACACTGTCTACGAAATATCACTGTAAACAGTAACCAACGTAAGACGCCAAGGAGTAACCATCCAGAGTGATATAAAGTGGCATGATTACATGAGATAAATTGTAGGTAAAGCAGATACCATGGTAAGAGTCATTGGGAACGTCTGAAGTAAATGAAATTCAACCGCTAATGAAGTGCTTCGTGAACACTTATTTGACCGATTCTTGAGTATTGTTAATCAGTCTGAGACCATTACCAAGTGTTGATCGAAAGAAGAGAGGGGTGTTTCGTCACGGGACCGTTTAGCTGACGCCAGATTGTTGCAGAGGTTGTTGTTGTTGTTGTGGTCTTCAGTCCTGAGACTGGTTTGATGCAGCTCTCCATGCTACTCTATCCTGTGCAAGCTTCTTCATCTCCCAGTACCTACTGCAGCCTACATCCTTTTGAATCTGCTTAGTGTACTGACCTCTTGGTCTCCCTTTACGATTTTTACTCTCCACGCTGCCCTCCAATAGTAATTTGGTGATCCCTTGATGCCTCAGAACATGTCCTACCAACCGATCCCTTCTTCTAGTCAAGTTGTGCCACAAACTTTTCTTCTCCTCAATCCTATTCAATACCTCCTCATCAGTTATGTGATCTACCCATCCAATCTTCAGCATTCTTTTGTAGCACCACATTTCAAACGCTTCTATTCTCTTCTTGTCCAAACTAGTTATCGTCCATGTTTCACTTCCATACATGGCTACACTCCATACAAATACTTTCAGAAATGACTTCCTGAGACTTAAATCTATATTTGATGTTATCAAATTTCTCTTCTTCAGAAACGCTTTCCTTGCCATTGCCAGTCTACATTTTATATCCTCTCTACTTCGACCATCATCACTTATTTTGCTCCCCAAATAAAAAAACTCCTTTACTACTTTAAGTGTCTCATTTCCTAATCTAATTCCCTCAGCATCACCCGACATAATTCGACTACATTCCATTATCCTCGTTTTGCTTCTGTTGATGTTCATCTTATATCCTCCTTTTAAGACACTGTCCATTCCGTTCAACTGCTCTTCCAAGTCCTTTGCTGTCTCTGACAGAATTACAATGTCATCGGCATTACTTCTGCATGGATTTTAATACCTACACCGAATTTTTCTTTTGTTTCTTTCACTGCTTGCTCAATATAAAGATTGAATAACATCGGGGATAGGCTACAACCCTGTCCCACTCCCTTCTCAACTATTGCTTCCCTTTCATGTCCCTCAACTCTTATAACTGCCATCTGGTTTCTGTACAAATTGTAAATAGCCTTTCGTTCCCTGTATTTCACCCCTGCCACCTTCAGAATTTGAAAGAGAGTATTCCACTCAACATTGGCAAAAGCTTTCTCTAAGTCTACAAATGCTAGAAACGTAGGTTTGCCTTTCCTTCATCTAGCTTCCAAGATAAGTCGTAGCGTCAGTATTGCCTCACGTGTTCCAACATTTATACGGAATCCAAACTGATCTTCCCCGAGGTCGGCTTCTACCAGTTTTTCCATTCGTCTGTAAAGAATTCGCGTTAGTATTTTGCAGCTGTGACTTATTAAACTGATAGTTCGGTAATTTTCACGTCTGTCAACACCTGCTTTCTTTGGGATTGGAATTATTATATTCTTCTTGATGACTGAGGGAATTTCGCCTGTCTCATACATCTTGCTCACCAGATGGTAGTTTTGTCAGGACTGGCTCTCCCAAGGCTGTCAGTAGTTCTAATGGAATGTTGTCTACTCCCGGGGCCTTGTTTCGACTTAGGTCTTTCAGTGCTCTGTCAAACTCTTCACGCAGTATCATATCTCCCTTTTCATCTTCATCTATCTCCTCTTCCATTTCCATAATATTGTCCTCAAGAACATCGCCCCTGTATGGACCCACTATGTATTCCTTCCACCTTTCTGCTTTCCCTTCTTTGCTTAGAACTGGATTTCCATCTGAGCTCTTGATATTCATGCAAGTGGTTCTTTTTTCTCCAAAGGCCTCTTTAATTTTCCTGTAGGCAGTATCTATCTTACCCCTCATGAGATAAGCCTCTACATCCTTACATTTGTCCTCTAGCCATCCCTGCTTAGCCAATGTGCACTTCCTGTCGATCTCATTTTTGAGACGTTTGTATTCCTTTTTGCCTGCTTCATTTACCGCATTTTTATATTTTCTCCTTTTATCAATTAAATTCAATATTTCTTCTGTTACCCATGGATTTCTACTAGCCGTCGTCTTTTTACCTACTTGATCCTCTGCTGCCTTCACTACTTCATCCCTCAAAGCTACCCATTCTTCTTCTACTGTATTTCTTTTCGCCATTCCTGTCAATTGTTCCCTTATGCTCTCCCTGAAACTCTGTACAACCTCTGGTTCTTTCAGTTTATCCAGGTCTCATCTCCTAAAATTCCCACCTTTTTGCAGTTTCTTCAGTTTTAATCTACAGTTCGTAACCAATAGATTGTGGTCAGAGTCCACATCTGCCCCTGGAAATGTCTTACAATTTAAAACCTGGTTCTTAAATCTCTTACCATTATATAATCTATCTGAAACCTGTCAGTATCTCCAGGGTTCTTCCATGTATACAACCTTCTTTCATGATTCTTGAACCAAGTGTTAACTATGATTAAGTTGTGCTCTGTTCAAACCTCTACCAATCGGCTTCCTCTTTCATTTCTTAGCCCCAATCCATATTCACCTACTACGTTTCCCTCTCTCCCTTTACCTATTACAGAATTCCAGTCACCCATCACTATTAAATTTTCGTCTCCCTTCATTATCTGAATAATTTCTTTTATTTCATCATACATTTCTTCAATTTCTTCGTCATCTGCAGAGCTAGTTGCCGTATAAATTTGTACTACTGTAGTAGGCGTGGGCTTCGTGTCTATCTTGGCGGCAATAATGCGTTCACTATGCTGTTTGTAGTAGCTTTCCCGCACTCCTATTTTTTATTCATTATTAAAGCTACTCCTGCATTACCCCTATTTGATTTTGTATTAATGATCCTGTATTCGCCTGACCAAAAGTTTTGTTCCTCCTGCCACCGAACTTCACTAATTCCTACTATATCTAACTTTAACCTATCCATTTCCTTTTTTAAATTTTCTAACCTACCTGCCCTGTTAAGGGATCTGACTTTCCACGCTCCGATCCGTAGAATGCCAGTTTTCTTTCTCCTGATAACGACGTCCTCTTGAGTAGTCCCCGCCCGGAGATCCGAATGGGGGAATATTTTACCTCCGGAATATTTTACCCAAGAGGACCCCATCACCATTTAACCATACAGTAAAGCTGCATGCCCTCGGGAAAAATTACGGTCATAGTTTCCCCTTGCTTTCAGCCATTCGCAGTACCAGCACAGCAAGGCCGTTTTGGTTAGTGTTACGAGGCCAGATCAGTCAATCATCCAGACTGTTGCCCCTGCAACTACTGAAAAGGCTACTGCCCCTCTTCAGGAACCACACGTTTGTCTGGCCTCTCAACAGATACCCCTCCGTTGTGGTTGCACCTACGGTACGGCTATCTGTATCGCGCTGAGTCACTCAAGCGTCCCCACCAACGGCAAGGTCCATGGTTCACGGAAGGGCGGGGGGGGGGGGGGGGGGGGGGGGGGTTACAGAGGTATTCAACAAAATTCAGTTTCAGAAGTTACAAGAGAGGCGTTGTGCTTCACGTAGACGTTGCCATTGAATTCCAAGATCCTGTGTTCCAAAGAGAGTCCGACAGTATATTACTTCACCTCGCTTACGTGCCGCGAAATGATAACGATGGCGAAACAAGAAGAATTAAACTTCCTGGCAGATTAAAACTGTGTGCCGGACCGAGACTCGAACTCGGGACCTTTGCCTTTGGCGGGCAAGTGCTCTACCAGTGAAGGTAGGAGACGAGGTTCTGTCGGAATTAAAGCGGTGAGGACGGGGAAGCCGGCACGGTATCTCAGCGCGTTCGGTCAGAGAGCTACGTGCCCTCTGTGGAAAAAAAAAAAAAACTGAGTTAATTGATCATCAACAAACTGAAACGGATGTCTTACGACGTCCGCCCCGAGCAGACACAACGAACAAAAGCAAACAAAACGAGATTTAAAAAAAAAGTTGGTAGAGCACTTGCCCGCGAAAGGCAAAGGTCCCGAGTTCGAGTCTCAGTCCGGCACGCAGTTTTAATCTGCCAGGAAGTTTGATATGAGCGCACACTCCGCTGTAGAGTGAAAATTTCATTTGAGAAGAATTAAAGCAAACATGATGGTTTACCGAGAGTCGTTCCCAACTATCAGCCGTCGCTCAGGCAGGGAAGTACGGACAATAGAGCTGTACGTAGAGTACCCTCCGCCACACACTGTAAGGTGGCTTGAGGAATGGAAATGTAGACGTATAATTAATTTCCACGTACTCAGATAGTTGCATGAAAGGCGTGATGATTAATTTGCTGTTAGGGAGAGATAACAAGTTGTTGTAGGAATGTAAAGAAGTATTCCCAAATGCTGAGAAGCACGAGAGTATGGAAGTATATCTTCATAAGGCTAGAGCGACAAATAACCGGGTAGAAATGGAAACTGCATTAAACACTTTGATGTAAATATTGCTGTCCTATTAAGATGGTATAAAGTGAGTAAGAGGAAGACAAATTTCGAGCAAGACGGCGCCGCGGGCGGGTATTAAACAATAACTCCGGGTGTGCATTAGAGAGAGGCGGGCCGCGTGGCCAGTGCAAGTGTGCGGCCAGCTGCGCCCGAGGCGGCCCGAGGAGTGCCGAGGACAGCCGAGCGCGGCGCAGCGCGGCGACCACCACCCTCGACTCGACATTCCGCCCTTCTGCAGCCTCCGGCCGGCC
Source organism: Schistocerca americana (assembly GCF_021461395.2). Lineage (NCBI taxonomy): Eukaryota > Metazoa > Arthropoda > Insecta > Orthoptera > Acrididae > Schistocerca > Schistocerca americana. Next base: position 832,291,585 of record NC_060122.1, on the reverse strand, counting down.
CAGTTTAATATCTGACTGGCTGGAGGGCTGGAGCCAGCCGCTCATCTATCAGGACACAAACAGACAAGAGTTTTATTAAAAGTCGAGTCGGCCCGGCAGAGCGGCGAGGGAAGAGAGAAAGAGGGATGGAAGAGGCAGGGGGCCGCGCCCGGCGAGAGTGTGCGCTGGGGGCGGGCGCCAGCAGCAGAGGGGCGGCACGTCAATAGCCGGGGGCAGCGGGCAGCGCGCCCACACCGCCCCCGCACCCACACCGACGCACCTCCAAGGAGCGCCGGCTTCTGCCTGCCGCTCCGCTCTCTTCCCCGAGGGCTCGACAACCTGTGACGTTTCGCTCCACGTCACGCACAGCAGGCGCTGGCGATGGCGTGAAATATGATGCGCGCTATCCGGGACGAATAGCAACCCGTATGATCGGACACAAGTATATACAAATTGGAAACATACACTACTGGCCATTAAAATTGCTACACCACGAAGATGACGTGCTACAGACGCGAAGTTTAACCGACCGGAAGAAGCTGCTGTGATATGCAAATATTCGCTTTTCAGAGCATTCGCACAAGGTTGGCACCGGTGGCGACATCTACAACGTGCTGCCATGAGGCAAGTTTCCAACCGATTTCTATACACAAACAGCAGTTAACCGGCGTTGCCTGGTGAAACGTTGTTGTGATGCCTCGTGTAAGGAGGAGAAATGCGTACCATCATGTTTCCGACTTTGATAAAGGTCGCATTGTAGCCTATCGCGATTGCGGTATATCGTATCGCGACATTGCCGCTCGCGTTGGTCGAGATCCAATGACTGTTAGCAGAATATGGAATCGGTTGGTTCAGGAGGGTAATACGGAACGCCGTGCTGCATCCCAACGGCCTCGTATCACTAGCAGCCGATATGACAGGCATATTATCCGCATGCCTGTAACGGATCGTGCAGCCACATCTCGATCCCTGAGTCAACAGATGGGGACGTTTGCAAGACAACAACCATCTCCACGAACAGTTCGACGACGTTCGCAGCAGCAATGACTATTAGCTCGGAGACCGTGGCTGCGGTTACCCTTGACGCTGCATCACAGACAGGAGCGCCTGCGATGGTGTACTCAACGACGAACCTGGGTGTACGAATGGCAAAACGTCATTTTTTCGGATGAATCCAGGTTCTGTTTACAGCATCATGATGGTCGCATCCGTGTTTGGTGACATCGCGGTGAACGCACATCGGAAGCGTGTATTCGTCTCATCGCCATACTGGCGTATCACCCGGCGTGGTGGTATGGGGTGCCGTTGTTTACACGTCTCGGTCACCTCTTATTCGAATTGACGGCACTTTGAACAATGGACGTTACGTTTCAGATGTGTTACGACCCGTGGCTCTACCCTTCATTCGATCCCTGCGAAACTCTACGCTTCAGCAGGATAATTCACGACCGCATGTTGCAGGTCCTGTACGGGCCTTTCTGGATACAGAAAATGTTCGACTGCTGCCCTGGCCAGCACATTCTCCAGATCTCTCACCAATTGAAGACGTCTGGTCAATGGTGGCCGAGCAACTGGCTTGTCACAATATGCCAGTCACTACTCTTGATGAACTGTGGTATAGTGTTGAAGCTGCATGGACAGCTGTACCTGTACACGCCATCCAAGCTCTGTTTGACTCAATGCCTAGGCGTATCAGGGCGGTTATTGCGGCCAGAGGTGGTTGTTCTGGGTACCGATTTCTCAGGATCTATGCACCCAAATTGCGTGAAAATGTAATCACGTGTAAGTTCTAGTATAATATAGTTGACCAATGAATACCCGTTTATCATCTGCATTTCTTCTTGGTGTAGCAATTTTAATGGCCAGTAGTGTACATTGCTGACCATCAAAATTACAACACCATGAAGACGGCACGTAACAAATGTCAAATTGGTATGAAGTGTACTACGCCATCTGATCTAAAGTATTCGAGCACCTACTAGTGGACATTAATAGGGAGTCAGTTCACTCTTCGTTCTCCTGCTTATCTGAGTGGTAACGTGTTGCCTACCATGCAGCGGGCTCGGGTTCAATTTCCGGCCGGGTTTGAGGCTTTCTCCACTCGTAGACTGGGTGTTGTGTTGTCCTCACATCCTTCATCATCATCACCGACGCGCAAGTTGCCCAATGTGGTGTCACCTGAAATAAGACTTACAACCCGGCGGCCGATGTTCCGCGGATGGAGCCTCCCGGCCAACAATGCCACACGATCATTTCATTTCATTTTTCTGTTCACTCTTCTCCTTTATGGCGAACTGAATTCTTTTGGGTACGCTATCAATGACGTGTCTGAATGTCTGTGTAGGGGCCGAAATCGGAGAAGATGGTCATGTCGAACGCTAGAATCAGGACCGAAGTCGACGTTGTTACTCATCCGAAAGGTGTTCCACTGGATTCAAGTCGGGACTCAGAGCAGGTTAATCCATTTCAGGAATGTTACTGTCCACAAATCGTTGCCTCACATATGCTGCTTTGTGACGGGGCGCATTGACATGCTGATATAAACCGTCATCATTTCCGAACTGTTCTCTCTGTAAAAATGTGTGCCCATTCTTCCACAGTTAGTGTTGCCTTGAGCGCAATGAGGTAATCACAGTCTAACCACGAGAAAGTCAGCTACATCCTAACACCACCTCCTCTTTACTGTATTTCACATTTGGCACTAAACGTGAAGCCAGGTAACTTTCTCCAGACTGTCGCCAAACCGAAACACTTCCACTGGGCTGCCACAGGCTACAGCACCATTCATCACTCCAAATCATTCGTTTCCAGTCGCTCTGTACATCACCCCAAGCGTCGCTTGGGATTGACTATAGAAATGTGTTGGTTATGAGGAGCTGAATCCTTTTAACTCCTTATGTACAGTATTACGATAGCTGGCCGCTGATTTAACGCATCTTGTTATAATCAACCTCCGCAGAGCTTGACGGTTGCTGTTCGTCAGTAAACGAGTTCTACCTGTTCTTAGTTTAACTGTGGTTGTTTCTTCGCATTTCCATTTTAAAACGTCACCAACGGTCGAATTGGGCAATATTAGAAGAGTTGAAATGTCCCCGACGTGTTTATTACTAGTGTGACACTCAGTGCCTAATCCACGTTCGAAGCTCTCCTCACCGACCCATTCTGCTATTACCCGTTCTGTACTGACGACATAAAACTCCCCCGGCTGCTTCTATACTAGCGGGTCCTCCACTAATGCCACCTAGTGATCACTTCCGCAATACATAGGGCTGTCCGGATGCTTTTGATCATTTAGTGAAGACTCTAAAGGGGAAAAAAACAGAAGTCTCATTTGAATGTAGGATGACTGTGTTATGCCTCATACAGGATCGAGAAAAGTCTTCCACCACATTTCAGAAAGCGGCAGCAAGAGGTTGGTGGCCTAACGAAAATGCGCTTTATCGTTCCGCGATATTGCTGCCTTGATCGGGATCTCACGACTATCAAACAGATATGGAATCGATAGGCCCAGGAGGGCCATACTGAACGCCATGCAGAATCCAAGCTGCCTTGCTCGTGTGAATAGCGCCCGAGAGGACAGCTCGACTCCAACGGTTCATACTACCACGTCAGGTACTGGATGGTTATAACAGAATTCCGTGCGCTTCAGCCTGGAACCGCGTGACCGCTACGGTCGCAGGTTCGAATCCTGCCTCGGGCGTGGATGTGTGTGATGTCTTTAGGTTGGTTAGGTTTAAGTAGTTCTAAGTTCTAGGGGACTGATGACCACAGAAGTTAAGTCCCATAGTGCTCAGAGCCATTTGAACCATTTTTTTAATAACAGAATTGCAGGTGCTCACAGAGGCTCAGTGTAGATCAACGAAAGGTGGCAGATGCTATATTGCGTTAAAGCAGACCCCATTTTCGCTGAAAAAAGTTCCAATTTTTGCCACCAGGCGCAAATATGGCGCTATGAATGAAAGAGGTATAGAAATGTTTCCATATGTGATGGATTACGAAAGGGGCGAGGACAGAAAAGGTCAAACCATCGAGAAAGGCATATTGTTGATTTTACTACTAACCGCCGCGCACCAGAGACGTCGTCGAGATGCTAGCCGAGGTGACCAGACGTTGCTCGCAGCAGTTCCAGTGGAGTCTGAGTAAAGTGTTCCTGTACACTGGTCTTCATATCAGCTAGAGACCGAACATCTCCCTCATAAATGCGTTCTTTTAGCTATCCCCTGAGTCGAAAATGACATGGATTCAGATCATGTGATGTTGCAGGCCATGTATCTGGAAGACCGTTGGAGATTACACTTTCTTAGAAGGCTGCGTTACGCAGAACTTTCACTGGGCGAGCGACATGATGTGTTGCGCCACCTTGCATGAAAACAATGATTTCCACATAGTTGCGCTCTTCCAAAGCAGGAATCACTTGCTGTACCAGGAGGTGTCGATAATGTACAGACATCTCGGTACCTCTAACAAGCCCTCCGGGTGTGTTCTCTCAAAGAAGAACTGACCGAGATTAAAGGTAGTTGTGAATCCACACCACACAGTCACATGCGGCGAATGCAATGGCTTTTCGTGCGCAACACGCTGTTTAAAGTATCCCAAATTCGGCAGTCTGTGTGTTCACTGTACCCTGTAATGTAAAATGTGCCTCGTCACTCCATAGAATATTGCCCGACCACATGTCATCAACTTCGATTCGTGTCAGAAACCAAAGTCCATATTCAGAAGGTTGCTGCGGTTTCAGTTGCTGCACCTGAATCTTATACGAGCACCAGCGTAAAATATACCACAAAGCTGTTGACCATCGGATAAGCAGGGGATGCAGAATTCTCGTGGCACTGCACGAGCGCTAACATTAGCCGGAGCACGTGCTGCATGGTCAGTAACAGCAAAAGCAAACTCGTTAATAACTGCCACATGTACACGACGCTTCCTCTTCCCCAGTTTTCAAATTTCATTATCACCTTCTTTAAATCATTTAATGACATCGGGCGTCCCTCCAGACCAGGGCCGCACAAACACGGAAAACCGCACGCGTGGGAAGCGAGGTGCAGCGAGAGCCTGCACAGTGCATCGGTTCAGCTCGGCATACTTCGTCTCAACTCGGCTTGCTAGGTGAGGCCGACGCTGTGCGCTGCCGAATGCGCTGCCAGACGGCTTAGTCAATATTGGAATACGTAAGCGCAAGACAATTACCGGAATAATGGAACCATCTGCTCAAAAAATGAGGGAAAATTGCCGAAAGTCAGTTTAAACCGGAATGGGAACTCTCCTACTTTTTTGTGAGTTGTGACGATAAAGCCAAATGTCTAATCTGCGGTACACCAATTACGTGTGTCAGAAAATCGTCTATTGAAAGGCACTACAGCAAATTGCATTCAGAAAAGTATAGTGATATAACAGGGGATGCCAGAGAGGAAGAATTGCGGAAGTTGCAAACTCTTGCAGAAGAGAATTCTGTATCTACAAACGAGGTTTGTTTCAAGTACTTTAGCACGTATATTTTGGTTAAAGGTCATGCGAAAGGAAATAACATTTGTTTGGAGTCCTTAGTTTTCGTTTTCGCATAAATTATTTCTAACACATCTTTCTTTTCTCTACTTTAGGGTGAAGAAGATGAGGGGTGTTGCGAAAGGACTCTCAGAGCTGGTTACAAAGTTGCTCTACGTTTACCAAGAGCTGGGAGGCCATTTATGGACGGGCCATTAATAAAAAAGCATTATGTTGGCCGTAGTAGAGACAATATATCCCACATTAGCTCCCGCGTACAGCAGAATACCACTTTCCAGAATGACAATACATCGGAGAAGCAACGACATAGCTGAGAATTTGCATGAACAACTGGCAGCCAAAATTGAAAACTTCCTAACGGACTCCATCGCACTTGACGAGTCCACGGATATTAACGACACGGCTCAATTAGCAATATTTTTGCCTGGCGTGGACGACGACCTACATGTATCGGAAGAGGTCCTGGATATGATTTCGTTGAAGGACACTGTTACAGGGGCGGATATTTTAGCAGCTGTTGAAATGGCAGCTGAAGGAATAGGACTCCCTGGGGAAAAGCTGTTTCTCGTAACCAAAGACGGAGCACCAGCAATGTTCGGCAAAGCAAAAGGGTTTATTGGCCTACTGCGGAAAAAACTTAACATGCCGAATTTACCTTCCGTTCATTGTTTTGCACACCAAGAGGTTCTTTGTGCGAAAGTTATCGGTCTTCAAGATGTGATGAAGGTAGTGGTGCTATCTTGAACTGCATTCGTTCTCATGGACTTACTCATCGTCAATTCAAAGAATTTTTGATTTCCTTTGAAGAGGAGTATCCATGTATTCCCTACCACGCTGAGGTGCCCTGGCTGAGCAAAGGGAAAGTGATTTTCCGAATTTTTCGACTACGCCACACTGTGGCTCAGTTTTTGGAGAGCAAAGGACGTCCAGAGCCACTTTTTCATGACCATGAATGGGTAGCTGATTTAGGATTTTTAGCAGACATTATGGCTCTCCTAAATGATTCAAGTCTGAAACTCCAAAAAGAAAACAATCTCATCAACGATATGATCAGCAAAATAAACGCTTTCCAGTATAAACTGAAGCTCCTCAAAAACAACCTTTCAGAGAAAAATACGCAACACTTTCCTGAACTAGGTAAACGAGATATACATTGTACCTTTATTAAAAGAGCCTCATTCTTATAACCGCTCTAATCGAAACGGTACTATCTTTTTATTTGACAGCATCTGTGCAGGAAGGAGCGCGCTTTGAAAAATACATCGAGGTGCTACAATCCCTTGAAAATGCGTTTAACGACCGATTCCAGGTAATGAGCCGGTATATGACATACAGCTAAATAAAGGAGATTGCGTTACATATGCATGTGTAACATTACATTAAAACCAACAGTTCACATTACATGTTTATTAAAATCTATCGCATTTTAGTACTTCGAAACAACGGCTTACATTACTTTCATCTATTAACATTGGCTTTCTTATTGTTTCAGGAAATTACCTACCTGCAGCCAATTCTCGATGTTTTTGTGAAACCTTTTCGATGGATATTGAAAGTGCGCCTTCACATTTACATTTTGAACTAATTGATTTGCAAAGCGATGTACACCGAAAGGATGTGTTTTACAATAGAAAAGGTTTGCTCCAATTCTACCAGAATTTGCCGAAGGAAGAATTTCTCAAGTTACACAGAGAAGCAGCGAAGATTATTTCTATGTTTGGTTCCACTTGTGTATGTGAAAGGTTTTTTTCTGTTTTGTCTTGTACAGAAACTAGACTGCGTGCAAGTATTTCTAATTGTAATTTAAAAAATTCTCTCAGAATTGGTGCCAGCCAATCTCTTGTTCCAGATCTTAGTAGCATAATTGCAAATAAAATAAAGAGCACATAGCAAGATACATTCGTGTTAAAACCAAATTTAAAATTGTTACCATTACAGTTATCATATAAATCTCTTTTGTACACCAAACTAAGCTATCCACCTAGTGTACATTATTATTTGGCAACAGGGTAAAAGGTTTGAAACAGGTCCCCGTCGTCAACATAGCGCAGCCGTCTCCTGCACTCTGCACTGTGCGATGCACCAGTGCATGCACCTTGTGCGGTCCTGCTCCAGACCTTTCAGATGGCGATACTCTGTCAATGCAGCACTGTACCGCTACCATTCACATAAAACAGTTTCACTAACAGAACATGCTCTCTCTTCTTAATAGCCGTACTGTTCACTCACTTTATGGCTTGTCAAACGACGGCGTAGGTGCAATACCATCATATAAACAGCGTACAGCGCCAGATCTGCACCTGGTGGCCACAACTGGAACTATTTTTTTTTCAGCATAAATCCGTCCCGCATCGACGCATTACCAACTCTACCATGTTTCGCTGCCATATGATAATTACAACCCACTCTGGAGCTTTGTAAGTAGTTCCACTTCAATTCTAACCAGTCGGTACTGTCAGGCTTGTATGCAGCAAGGCGGACACCCGCATAGACATTGCTATGATGTCAGGAACACTACACGGTGTACCATCACGGCGAGCATTGTAGCAGCTTTCCTTGACACGGCACTAGAGCGGAGCATGCAGACAAAAGTGCGCTCAGTGGCAACGCTGGATAAAAGAGCGGCTCCACGTCATCGTTACAGACGAGGCCTGAGTCTACCTACAGCACCACAATGGACGTAATGTGGAAGCTCTGAGAAGAAGAAATGTTAGCCGGCCGCGGTGGCTGTGCGGTTCTAGGCGCTGCAGTCTGGAACCGCGGGACTGCTACGGTCGCAGGTTCGAATCCTGCCTCGGGCATGCATGTGTGTGACGTTCTTAGGTTAGTTAGGTTTAACTAGTTCTAAGTTCTAGGGGACTGATGACCTAAGATGTTAAGTCCCATAGTGCTCAGAGCCATTTGAGAACAAAAGTTATCACATTGTATTCGTCCCTGTCATTGTGTTGTTGAACAATATTTCAGAATTTTTAAAACATTCAGTGCATTGTAAGCATGTATCGAGAACCGCTATATCGATTATGATGACAGCGCTATGGTCGCCTCTTTTTTTATTTTTTATTTTTATTTATTTATTTATTTATTTTTATTTATTTATTTATTTATTTACTTTTTTTGCGGCAGAACGAGCGAGGGAGTCACGTGGAGGTGCTTAACCGTGTGCTTGGTGTGAAGATGTTAACGAATGAGGCTAAGACAACAAGTAAATTTTGTGACTATAAAGGTGTCTGATGCTGTGTAATCGTTCGTGTACCTCACGAGACGTGAGCCGCGGTTCGCCAAGTCAAAAACCACGAGAATAATTGCGAGAACATGATTAGATGCCAGCGAGCATCTCATCCGCGCCGGTAAATGAAACTTGGATTACCTTTATTGCCACGAACGCCGCATCTGGATTGCAGTATGGGATGATCTGTTGTGGTGTAGTGTTACTGTATGTATCAGTGTATCAACATATTTGTTACTTTTTGAAACGCGTAACAGTGCACCACTGTGTAGTGCAAGTGTTAAAAAGTACATCAATGGAATATACTAGGCTGAAACTTAAATTTCGGTAATTGGCACTCCTTTATTCCCCTTGTTAGTTATCATTCATTACCACAATACTCAAGCTGCTGCTCCTAGACTGCAAGGGAAGAAGCGAATGACGACAGGATTTACGAGGTGAGTGGGAAGGAATAGCAAGCAACGGACATAAATAAAACCCCAGCCTCCCCCACTCACTTACATGGCGACTGCGTTTTAGGACTTGCAATCTTCGGACGGCAGTGCCGATCGCAGTAACTGAAAATTAATTTAATATTCAATTGGTAGTGATGTCACTAGTGCTTTTGTGTGTGAGGAACAAAAACGGGAATGCGCAGTGATACCATCACAAGATAGTATTACTGCAGTGCGGTGCAGAGAACTTGAGGTCAGAGAAGTGGTAATGAACTATGTCAACTTCCCGCGACAGTAGTCGAATAAGCGACAGTCGTGGCAGTTGGTAATGCTGCATACAGCAGTACCACAGTGAGCTGACGTGTGTACAACTGAGCGTCGTGAACCGTACTATTATACACTCCTGGAAATTGAAATAAGAACACCGTGAATTCATTGTCCCAGGAAGGGGAAACTTTATTGACACTTTCCTGGGGTCAGATACATCACATGATCACACTGACAGAACCACAGGCACATAGACACAGGCAACAGAGCATGCACAATGTCGGCACTAGTACAGTCTATATCCACCTTTCGCAGCAATGCAGGCTGCTATTCTCCCATGGAGACGATCGTAGAGATGCTGGATGTAGTCCTGTGGAACGGCTTGCCATGCCATTTCCACCTGGCGCCTCAGTTGGACCAGCCTTCGTGCTGGACGTGCAGACCGCATGAGACGACGCTTCATCCAGTCCCAAACATGCTCAATGGGGGACAGATCCGGAGATCTTGCTGGCGAGGGTAGTTGACTTACACCTTCTAGAGCACGTTGGGTGGCACGGGATACATACGGACGTGCATTGTCCTGTTGGAACAGCAAGGTCCCTTGCCGGTCTAGGAATGGTAGAACGATGGGTTCGATGACGGTTTGGATGTACCGTGCACTATTCAGTGTCCCCTCGACGATCACCAGTGGTGTACGGCCAGTGTAGGAGATCGCTCCCCACACCATGATGCCGGGTGTTGGCCCTGTGTGCCTCGGTCGTATGCAGTCCTGATTGTGGCGCTCACCTGCACGGCGCCAAACACGCATACGACCATCACTGGCACCAAGGCAGAAGCGACTCTCATCGCTGAAGACGACACGTCTCCATTCGTCCCTCCATTCACGCCTGTCGCGACACCACTGGAGGCGGGCTGCACGATGTTGGGGCGTGAGCAGAAGACGGCCTAACGGTGTGCGGGACCGTAGCCCAGCTTCATGGAGGCGGTTGCGAATGGTCCTCGCCGATACCCCAGGAGCAACAGTGTCCCTAATTTGCTGGGAAGTGGCGGTGCGGTCCCCTACGGCACTGCGTAGGATCCTACGGTCTTGGCGTGCATCCGTGCGTCGCTGCGGTCCGGTCCCAGGTCGACGGGCACGTGCACCTTCCGCCGACCACTGGCGACAACATCGATGTACTGTGGAGACCTCACGCCCCACGTGTTGAGCAATTCGGCGGTACGTCCACCCGGCCTCCAGCATGCCCACTATACGCCCTCGCTCAAAGTCCGTCTACTGCACATACGGTTCACGTCCACGCTGTCGCGGCATGCTACCAGTGTTAAAGACTGCGATGGGGCTCCGTATGCCACGGCAAACTGGCTGACACTGACGGCGGCGGTGCACAAATGCTGCGCAGCTAGCGCCATTCGACGGCCAACACCGCGGTTCCTGGTGTGTCCGCTGTGCCGTGCGTGTGATCATTGCTTGTACAGCCCTCTCGCAGTGTCCGGAGCAAGTATGGTGGGTCTGACACACCGGTGTCAATGTGTTCTTTTTTCCATTTCCAGGAGTGTATCTCCACCACCGACTGAAGCTGGATGTTGACAAGTGAAGGTGCAGCCGTTCAGTTATCTGCCGTACTGCGGCGCGACTGAAGACCTGACTTCAAGACAGAAGAGCAACGTTGGCCGTGCTGTAACCCCACCACTTGGAAGCGTACTGTCATATCGCTGGCTTGGTTGCGGAGTATCTTTGCGGGCAGCGCGTTTGCAGAGTCGAGCACGAGACACGGAACTGTTATGTTGTGTAGTGGGTAGCTCTGCATGCGAGAGGCATTGTTAGTATGGAAGTTGAAGTGTTGCTACAAATGCTATTACAGTAAAGTGATGAAATATGGAAGTGATTCAGAGGAAAGTGCGTCTAGAAATAATTAAAAATGAGCAGTGCCGCCAATAACGTGTATCCTCTCGTTGCGTGTCGCACAGCATCAATCACCCGCGCCGTTTTAGGTCTCCCAGAATGAACTGGTGTGAAACAGTAAAAATTTTTTGTTGTTGTTGTGGTCTTCAGTCCTGAGACTCGTTTGATGCAGCTCTCCATGATACCCTATCCTGTGCAAGCTTCTTCATCTGCCAGTACCTACTGCAGCCTACATCCTTCTGAATCTGCGTAGTGTATTCATCTCTTGGTCTCCCTCTACGATTTTTACCCTCCACGCTGCCCTCCAATACTAAATTGGTGATCCCTCGATGTCTCAGAACATGTCCTACCAACCGATCCCTTCTTCTAGTCAAGTTGTGACACAAGCTCCTCTTCTTCCCAATTCTGTTCAATACCTCCTCATTAGTTATGTGATCCACCCATCTAATCTTCACCATTCTTCTGTAGCACCACATTTCGAAAGCTTCTATTCGTGTTTAAACTATTTATCGTCCACGTTTCACTTCCATACATGACTACACTCCATGCAAATACTTCAGAACAGACTTCCTGACATTTAAATCTATACTCGATGTTAACAATTTTTTCTTCTTCAGACATGCTTTCCTTGCCATTGCCAGTCTACACTTTATATCCTCTCTACTTCGACCATCATCAGTTATTGTGCTCCCCAAATAGCAAAACTCCTTTACTACTTTAAGTGTCTCATTTCCTAATCTAATTCCCTCAGCATCACCCAAGTTAATTCGACTACATTCCATTATCCTCGTTTTGCTTTTGTTGATGTTCATCTTATACCCTCCTTTCAAGACACTGTCCATTCCGTTCAACTGATCTTCCAAGTCCTTTGCTGTCTCTGACAGAACTACAATGTCATCGGCGAACATCAAAGTTTTTATTTCTTCTCCATGGATTTTAATACCTACTCCGAACTTTTGTTTCCTTTATTGCTTGCTCAATATACAGATTGCATAACATTAAAATAGTAAAAATTAGTTACCATAAAAGAGTGCAACCAAGTGCCAGTGTCTTGTAGCGAGCGTGAGGATGTGCGTTCGGTCATTGCGTTTCGGTATTATCAACAATCAGCCGCGCCGCGACTGTTACGCGCCCGCTCGTACAAGTGGGAACTGGGAACTGAAAAATTAACTTTACGAACAGTGTTATATCATTACTAGTGTCAAGGAGGACTCGTACCAAATATCTGAGAATGCGTGGCGAGCTTAAGAACTTTCGTTCGATTATTCGGTTTTCGCGTCATCAACAATCATCCGCGCTTTGTTCGGTTACGCGTACGCTCGCCCAAGCGATTTTGTGGACAGATAATCATCTAAAAGTTGGCATCAAACCTTATGACTTAGAATGTAAGCAGTGCAACCTGTGATTTCTTATCGTCTCAGAATATAGTTATTCATACCAGATGTAGGACAGTGTTGCGCTTGACGCTGAGTGGTTCCCTAAACCCACTTGCATAAGTAGATTCATAATTTCAGGCAAGCCAGCAGCAGTGTGGAGCAGGACAGTACGACCGCCGCGAGATTATCAGGTACGTGGTGTGGACAGGGCGCACAGTCCAGAAGAAGAGAATCCACTTTAATGGTCCCCCACCCCCATTTGTACCCCTGGGCGTGTTACACACTGATGCAAATAACGGAAGTTGTATAATTCAATCATCGTTCGCGGTGCGGCACTGCGGAAGAGTTAACGCAGAGACAACGGAATATCGCAATTTGCAGCAGCGCCTCATCTCCGTTAAGGGCGGAACTAAGCATCGGAGATGATAGCAGTTCGGTGTAGCCTCGCACTGAGGCGTGGAGATCGAGACAACGGAGCGTCGCGCGCCGCATTGCTTTGCGTCATCTGGGCAGCACAGAATAGCACCAGCACTGACAGCACTACAGAAAAACGCAGCAGACACACACCAATAGCAGGCGTAAGTGTGACGATGCGTGTGTAACGAAACGAACAGCAGTAGCGTACGCAGTAATAAGGATTTGATTGAATTCGACTGAATTGTTGCATGTTAACCGTTTATTTCCCATAAGGAAAATTACTTATAGCTGTTGTCACGCCCAAATAGATCTGAATTTGATTGCTTCTAATATAATTGCTTAACATATTAACGTTTCAAGGACAGCTTATGCTGCTACTGTACATTTACTACTTATTATAGTACGTTAAGTTTCGGCGTTGCCAACATAGGTGCTATTGAGTTGTGTTACTGTTATATGTTTGAATAGGCTCTGTCAGATAAATTAGAATTACGAAAGGTACCAATCTGTTTTATAGAAGTAGCAAGGGAAATAGATGACAGTATGGACAGTATCTCAAGGATATTTAATGACGAACTTTTCAAGGATAATGAAAGCGGAGAAAGCTGAAAATAGATGACAATGACACGCAAGTGATTCTGATACCATGATGCCACTTAAATCTGAACCTGAGGAAGTACATGTAAGGAATGTAAAGATGGAAGTGGTAAATGATGGGATGTTAAATGACTCTGGTTTACCAGCATCACTGTATAGTGAAAATGAGATATCTAAGGTGTCAGTTGAATGTAGTTTTACTGATGCTACCGTGGTAGATGATGTAAGGAATTCTAGTGCAGATCTGTTTTCAGATTCAAATGCAGCCAAACAACGACAACAAGTTCAAAATTTTAACTTGTATGGCCTGTTGCAAGAGCTTTTGGTGTCTAGTAAGAAAATTGAGGTATCTAATAAACAAACTAATGGGAAGATTAAGCAACTTAAGGCATCCAATGAGCAGATTAAGAAAGAGATGGAACAGAGTAATAGAACTCAAAGGTTCCGGGTAGAGGAGATCAAAAAGAGTCCAAGACAATTTCAATGTAGAATTGAAAGGGTTTGATGGTAAACTCCAGAAGCAAGATGAAAAGCTGAATCAAGTGACAGATGACCTTAGAAATGAAATATGTAAGACAGAAGAGGAATGCGAAAAGTGGATAGATGAAGAACTGGAAAGTGCCAAAACACGAGGGGAAGTAATGGAGCAATTGCATAAGAAGGTTACTAATCAGATGACTGATTTTGAGAAGGAGGCAAACAAGCAGATGAACTATGTGAAAAAGCTGGAGTTGGAACAAAAGCGATGTGTAAAGCGATTACATATTGTAAGTGTTGACATAGGAACCATGAAGCAAGAGGTAAGGGAACAGGTGGAAGCCAAGGTCAGGGCACTGTTACGTGATAGTGTTGTAGCTAACAACAATTTTGTAGGAGTGGAAAATGTTATGAAGACTTTCAAAAAATTCAGTCCTAATGGGAACTGGCATTCACGTGATTTCTTGGATCAGTTTGAGGATGTATTACCAGTACTGTGGGATGATCCCAGAAAAATTTGATTTGTGGTGTCATGTATGGAAGCAGAAGCAGGTACATGGGGATTAAGAGTTGGACGAGAATGTGAGACATGTGAAAGTTTTAGGAAAGCATTCCTAAATCAATATTGCACAGCAAGGAAACAGAATGAGGTTCGGAATGAACTCTATCAGTATAGAAGGTATAGGTATGAATGTGATAGAGGTTTAAAGAAGTTTCTTTAGAAACTATATGATAAAAACACATACCTGGATGAACCAATAGGCAAGGAGGCATTAGTGTCGTTGATCATCAGTAAGATACGAACAACAACATAGGAGAAGCTACTGGCTATATCAACGGATGATGTAGATGCAATGAAGCTAGCACTGGGACAACTAGACAACCTGGAAGACAGGAATCATGAGGTAGAGTCTGAACGAAGACAGCCAAGAATTCTTGATGGAGCCAACAGGTACAGACCAATAAATGACAGAAGTCATGATGATCAACGATAGTACAATAATTATTGAGGATCACATGAGCGCAATTCAGAGGAAGACATAGTGACCACGAAGGCAGAGGTGGTGGTGTTGCATTGTACAATGATAGGTATCAGAGACAGGGTTCAGTGAACAGACTGAGCCAGAACAAAATCATGAACCACAAGGAGAGGAAAACTAGATGTGGTTCCTGATGAGGTCCGGTTAGGAATCCTAGGAACAGGACGACAGCCTCTAACAACAGTTCAGAACAATAAACTGGAGAGTGATAGAGTAAGGATAACTGGAATTAAACGTGAAGAGGATGTAATGGAGCAGGTAGTTAAACGTCGACAAAGAATGGCAGATAATGCAACAGGTAGCGAAGGAATATTCTGGATGGCTCATGTAAATTATGTACAGGTCACTGATATTCAAAATGCAGAACCAGAGGAGACTAAATTTCAAGGAAAATATCTGCAACAGTTAAAGGGAGATGATGCTGTAAGTAGTGATGGGTTAAATGGTAGAGAATCATGGATGGCGGAGATTGTTAAAATATATGATGGTCAGGTACATAGGGAGCAAGAATATGACGCTAGAAAGACGAGAAGAGATAGAGGAAAATGTGCACAAGAGAGTAAGCCTGAGGATTTTGATGAAATTGTTAGTTATGAGGAAAATAGCACTACAAAAGGGTTGTATGCTGCCAAGGAAAATTGTTCTGGTACCATGAAAGAGTGTCAACCCAGTCACATTAGCGAATATGTGTCAGAGGACGGGAGGTATGGTTGGTGTGAAGATGGTGACTGTGTATGTCTCTTAGAAGATCATAAGGATTATAGTGTGTATGAGGTCACAGGTGATGTTGAGAATACTGACTATACTAATAGGAGTGAACATGTGAAAATACGTTCTGATATGGGATCTCCAATGACAATGTTACTGTTAAACCAAGAAGACGTTGAGAGTTATCAGAGTGAAAAGAGACTTACAGGAAGGAGTGCAAATGTGCAGCATTGGGATAAGCGTGTAAGGATTGTTAGGAGTACAAGGAAAGGGAAGCCACTTGATAGAGCATTGGACAAGCAATGTGCAGTACAGCTTGAAGAGTATTTCGTGGCTGATAGAAGTAGAGAGTCGAGAGTGATGACCATACGAAAACTGAAACAAGGGAATGAAGTCTTAAATGACTTGCTGAAGGAAGATGCTGATGTTCTGGAGGAAGCTGTGCAACCAATTGTAGAGGGAGAAATTTTCAATGTAAAATATGACATTCTTCTAGATTCAGGAAGTACTGTCAATGCAGTGTCACAAAGGTTGTATACAGCATGATTGGAACAAGGCAGAGAAATACCGAATTTTCCTGTAAATCGTGTGTCCATTGTGGGTGCTGTTGGTACAAAAGGTAAAAATGTAAAGGAGCAACTGCTGATTACAGTAAAGTTTAATGAGAAGACTTATGATGCTTTAGCACTGGTTGTGCCCGGACTGGCATTGCCTTTGATATTTGGTGCAGAGTGTTTAGCGAACCAGCAAGCGTACTTAGATTTTAGAAATGGGAATGTGAGGATAGTTAATAAACGAGAAGAGGAGGTTATTGCATTCAAGGGTGCCATGAAGGCATGTGAAGAAATAGGATTGGCTAAGATTCAAACTAGCATAGAGTCAGAAGCTATACCACAACATGTATACAAAGGTGACTCTGCAGGCTTGAATAAAAGGCAGTGGAGATGGGAACATTAAATTGGATTGGAAGAGTGTGAGAGAGCGATTGAGAAGAAGATAGCCTTGCTACAGCAGGATGGGTGTAAGGAAATTAAAACTATTGCAGATGTTTTGAGGAGGCACAGTCAGGTTTTCGCAGATGAACCTGGAGTAATCAAGGCAACAGAATGCAAGCTAGAGGTGAAGGAGCATGGACACTTCTTTGCAACGCCATATGCTATTCCAAAAGCCAAATGTGAAGCTGTCGATCAGGAGATTAGCAAGATGTTGAAAAAATGGTAGTTATTGAATATTCATCAAGCCAGTATAATAATCCCCTATTTGTTGTGAAGAAGGAAAATGGGGATATCAGAATTGTTCTAGATGCTAGACCAGTGAATGAAATCATACTGCCGCAGAGAGACAGGCCTCAGAGTCTGGAGGAGTTGCTTCAAAAGTTTCATGGGGCAAAATTATTCAGCAGTACCGATCTGAAATCTGCATAAGGACTCAAGACAATATACGGCGTTCCTATATGAAGGAAAAAGCTACCAATACTGCATTCTGCCTTTTGGACTCAACATTTCTACACCAGCCTTCATTCGATCATTAGACAGAGTGTTAGGAGAGCAGCTTCTGAAGAAAGTTACGTGTTATGTAGATGACATTCTCATAGCTACGACGACATGGGAAGAACATGTGCAGACTCTGGATGGTGTCTTGACTGCATTTGAGAGTGCTGGTATAACTCTGAACATAGATAAATCAGAATCTGGAAAAGAAATGATTCATTTCTTGGGCCACATAATTAGTGAACAAGCGATTGAAGCATATGAGGCAAAGTTGCAGGCTATAAAGGATTTTTCTGTGCCTCGCTGCAATAAACAATCAAGGGGATTCCTTGGATTAGCTGGACTCTATAGAAAATTTGTGAGTGATCAGTCATTAAATAGTCCTCACTTGCTTAATCTTCTGAAAGCTAAAACACTATGGTAATGGACCGAAGCCCTTCAGAGGGATTTTGAGGATATCAAGAGGCATCTGTGTAATCCAGAAATTTTGTCATGCCCAGACTTAAAAAGGACTTTTACACGACTGGTGATGCATCAGACTATGGACTTGGCGTGCATCTATATCAAAATTAATGACGAGATTGAAGGACGAATAAGGACAATAGCTTTAGCGAGTCATGCACTGACGAAGTGGGAGCCGCCAGTATACAGTTACAGAACGTGAAGCATTAGCAATTTGAGCCATGGTAAAAACTGCTGTTTTGGAGAACGCGCTGCAACGTGTAGTGTGAAGCACTCGCCCTCCGTTTCTGGCGGTGGCGCCGCTGTGGCAATCGCAGCTTTGGTGTCTCCCTCTTGTAGGAAAGGGGAAAGGTTGCCTGATCACGTGCATTTAAGGGGCGCTATGAGCTCGCCAGTCGGTCAGTCTGGGTCAGTCTCTCGTCCCCAACTTGCTACTCTGTCTCTCGTCCGCATTTGTTAGGCAGTTAGTGTCTGTCGTTCGGAGTGCTAGTATGTATGTCGTTCGGATCAACCTTTAAAGCCGGCAAAATGAGAGTCTTTCCACTCCACCAGTACGAGAACTCAGGGAGTGGTCGCCTGGTCGGGGCTTAGTTCCTGCATCTGAGTCTGCGCGTTAGGTCGCCAGTCTGCTCGAGTTTGCTCAGGCAATGGTCATTGGCGGTTGGATCGATCGGTTGGTCGGTCGTGCACTGAGACACCAGATGACTTGTCCTTAGCCACGTGAGTCCAGTGGGCCGCACCGTATAGAAAGGGATAGTGGCTTCGCGGTCGACACAAGAGCAACAGGAGCCAACCCACGACATCGGTCTGTCCGGGGCGAGCTGCGACGTCGTGAGACGGGAGATCAGCGCGCCTTCCTGCTTCCATTGAAGCGGCTGGCAGTGATCGGTTCGGGAGAGCGATTTGGGGGTGCTGCGCCAGGTCTTCTCGAGAAATCGCAGTTTATTAGAAGTGATTGGTGGTATCTTGTTTGATTTACTCTTGTTAGATTCTACTTATTTTCTTGGTGAGGTCACCAGCCGTTTTGCTTTGGGGTCGTCCCACCATTCTTCTCCGTTTGCCCACCCACAGGAAGGTGGTTGTTTATAAATTGGGTGGTCCGTTTTTCCCTTTTGGAGTAGGGTCAGGTTAGAGCAATCTGCAGTTCGGGTTGTTCGGTAATCTCCCTATCAATCTGCCGTACGTTAGTAGCTGCCTCTGTCATGTTTGTCGGATTTGGTGTGTTAACGAATTTATTGCTTGGAGTGTAACGGCCTAGTACCCGAATTATGTTTTGATCTTTGGAAACATTGATATTATTGCCTATGATATGGAGAGGTGGTATCTGTGTACTGTAGAGCATCTTAACTATTGTTTGGCATTTCATGGGCTTTTATTTAAATGATAATTTTGTGTGCTTGTGTAAATTGTTAAAACTCTTAGTTTAAAGTTATCTGGTGTGTTGCAGATTTGCACCAGTGTAGTCTTTCAGAGGCTGTTGTGAGTTGTCGTAACTACGGCCGTGCCAAAAGGGAGCAGCAAGGTTCTCTGCCCGAAAGCTCATACAGTCAAAACTTGTTTCTTTCTGCCTCTGAATAAACTGTAACTTTGATATTTAGAGGGTGCTTTCTGATTATAATTTTAAATCTGTTTCTTTTAAAAAATGCTTTTAGGCACTATTAAAATGAATAAAATTCCCATTTGTTAAAAGGAATTTGCTTATGATGTCATCAGTTACTCCCTGGCAACTACTTCCATGCTTGCATAGTCTGATTAAATGCGTTTATGTTCTTGATGAATCGCTAGTAAATAAAATAAATTCTTAAGAATATTCTTTGAAAATAAATCACGGTTCACAATTCTTTGGGGATTCAGTAAATTTCGCTACTACCAGGCAGGTGGAATGACAAAGGTCATAACAGACCACAAGGCACTTTCCTTCAAATGGTTCAAATGGCTCTGAGCACTATGCGACTTAACATCTGAGGTCATCAGTCGCCTAGAACTTAGAACTACTTAAACCTAACTAACCTAAGGACATCACACACATCCATGCCCGTGGCAGGATTCGAACTTGCGACCGTAGCGGTCGCTCGGTTCCAGACTGTAGCGCCTAGAACCGCACAGCCACTCCGGCCGGCCCACTTTCCTTCCTGACTGAAAGTAAATTGTATCATAGGAGATTAACTAGATGGGCTATTGCACTTCAGGAGTATCACTTTGATGTTATCTACAGAGCAGGGCACCAAAACATTGTACCAGATGCCTTGTCCAGAATGCCACCTGGTATGGAAGACATTAATGTAAATGGACCGCAAGAAAATGTATTGCGTGTTAGTCTTATGAAAGATGTTCCACGTGAGACTTACGTGAAGAATTGTATTATGAATATACTGTGTGAGCAGAACATTGATCCTGCGCTGAAGCTAGTTAAGACTAGGGTATGGTTGTGCAGGTCAACAGAAACTTCAGAAACACTACCTGATTCATAATAATCTACTGTGTAGACGTACTGATGAAACAAAACAAGAATGCATAGTCTGTATTCCAGAGCACACTATAGAGCGGCTGATTTGGTACATCCACTACAGCAATGCACACTTTGGTGCCGACAAATGCATCGAGAAATTAAGAAGAGAGTGTCTATTCTTTGGCATGAGCAAAAAGGTACGGAGGTTATTACGAACTGACGACGCCTGCCAAAGGGCAAAGACTACAACAATCAGACAGCAAGGCCCTTTACATCCAATCATTCCCAATGGAATTGGGGATGTAGTTGCAGTTGATCTCCTCGGCCCTTTGCCAAAGTCGCAAGGAAATTTTACTCAGATTATGGTGGTACTGGATGTAGCATCAAAATATGTAAAATTTAACCCACTGAAAGAACTGTTAGCAAGATGATGGTGAAGAAGTTAGTTGATGACTATTTTATAAATTTTTGTAAGCCAAACAGGATACTTACAGACAATGGTCCACAATTTATCTCCAAAGAGTGAAAGAGCTGCTACGTCAAAATAACATTGAACAAGTCTTAATTGCAAAATATAGACCAACTTTGAATCCAGCAGCATGGGTCATGAACCGTGTGTGCAGAACCTACTGTCATCGCAAACATAACCGCTGGAGGGTCTGTTTGAAAGACTTTGAGGATGTGCTTAAGAGCATGCCACATATGTCCACAGGTTTTACACCTTGTGAGCTGTTGTTAAACCAGGAACTAGAGTCGATATTTACTGAACTCATTAAGGATGTCTCCAAGACCACCATGACCTTGAATGATAAAAAACAATTAGCAATAAGACTCTAGAAGCTAAGGCAAATCAAAGAAAACGGCGTCATGATAGAATCGTTCATCCAAGTGGGTGACTTGGTGTTGATTAAGACATATACAAAATCGAGTAAGATAACGGATGAAATACAAAGATTCAACGTAGAATATAAGGGACCATATAAAATCATTGGCATTGAAGGACCAAATACAGCGGAACTGGAAGTATTAAGTTCTGGCAACTATGAAAGAAAACATGTGGAAAATATCAAGCCCTACTATAGGAGTGACTAATGAAAACAGAATTTCGTCTCACTGCATTCACTAAAGACTGTGATGGAATCAGAAAATGTAGTGTAAGCTGTTAGAGTTATATGTGCTCTAATGTATTAGTTTAGGTTGTAATGTGATATCCTTTATTATTCTAATTGTTCTCTTACTCATTATTTACCACATATTGACACACCATGTTGATTTAAGGATAAATTTTTGCTGATTGGGTCTCTTAAAATTATGTCAAAGTTTGTATGGCACATTCATGTTAAGGTGGTCACAGCTATCTCCCTTTTAACTTTACCTTAAGATATAAGTAGGCTGAATTGTCTTTGGCGCTCACTGTTTGCTTCATGACCTGAGGGAGCTTAATCTTGCTGTACAAGATGAGGTTACCAGGTAATTTCTACAGCAATGGACGTCACACGTGATGCTGCCTATAGCTGCCCAACCCCCCCCCCCCCCCCCCCTCCCTTGCATTTGCCACCCTGGAGCAGCGACCTCCCCCTTTCCAGGCAGTATTAAGTGGGTTACAGGTAACATTCACCATTAAATGTGCATTCATGAGTATAGTGTGCTGCGTGCGACAATACTTGATATGTTGCTTTTTTCCCTTTCTCTAAATTTGTGATCATATAAAATGCGTATGATAGCGTTGTGATGTGTTAGTTCTACACATGTTGGTATTTAAACTGTGTAGTGTTGTGAGATCAATATTCTGCGTTTCTGGTATGTTTATACTGCTTTGGGCAGTTAGGTGGATTTTTTTTTCTCTTATCATTTTCTTTTATCTGTGTTCAGACTGCATTTGGTAATGTTGTGTTATCTTTGAGTGCATTTCATTTTGTCTACACTGTTTTGCTTTATATGTGCTATATTACTCCCTGTTTGTAATTTTCTTCCGTACATGTTTCTTATGTTCTCCTGTTTGATTATGTGTTTGTACTTTGGCCGCACTGTAGGTTAAGTTATAACACTGCATATTTCTTCCCTTTATCTTTCTTCTGATGAAACCCCCCTCCCATTAGTGATTATTTTCGTAAATTCTTTCAGAAGTTAGAAACTATTTTCGTGCGGGAATGTAAGCATGTATCGAGTAGCGATGATATCGATTGTGACGACAGCGCTATGGTCGCCTCTTTTGTTTTTTCGCACCAGAACGATCGAGGGAGCCACGTGGAAGTGTTTAACCGTGTGCTTTGTGTGAAGATGTTAACGAATCAGGCTAAGAGAACAAATAAATTTTGTGACTATAAAGGTGTTTGATGCTGTGTAATCATTCGTGTACCTTAAGAGACGTAATCCGCGTTTCGCGAAGTCAAAAACCACGAGAACAATCGCGAGAACATGATTAGATGCCAGCGAGCAACTCATCCGCGCCTGTAAATGAAACTTGGATTACCTTTATTGTCACGAACGCCGCATCTGGATTGCAGTATGGGATGATCTGTTGTGGTGTAGTGTTACTGTATGTATCAGTGTATCAACATATTTGTTACTTTGTGAAGCGTGTAACAGTGCAGCCCTCTGTAGTGCAAGTGTTAAAATATACATCAATGGATTATACTAGGCTGAAACTTAAATTTCGGTAATTGGCACTCCTTTATTCCCCTTATTAGTTATCACTTATTACCACAATACTCAAGCTGCTGCTCCTAGACTGCAAGGGGAGAAGCGAATGGTGACTACATTTACGAAGTGAGTGGGTAGGAATAGCAAGTAACGGACGTAAATATAACCCCACCCTCCCCATTCTCCTAAAACATGATTTTCAATGCTATAGGGTCCACAGCTGGGATGAATTTTTTGAAAGATTTCTGGAGACCTTCAGCTGTTATTCTCTTTATTTCATGATCGTACAATTTCAGCCTTAGGCCATTTACAAGTATTTTATGGATGATTTTCTGTAGTAAATTATGTCATGCAACAATTGCCCAAAAGTAAAGTCATCCAATGTCTCTTCTTGAATACTGAATCCCGTTGTTCTCATGCTGAAAGTGTGCCTAGATGTATCCTCTTCGCCCGAAGTGATACGTACACACACACACACACACACACACACACACACACACACACATAGATACATACATTAATCCTTGTTCCATAGATCATGAATACATGTCGTAATGATGTGGAACGTGCCATTTTAACATAAGTTTTCTTTACACAATTTTTTCTTTTTACAGTCACTATTTCATATCTAAGAATTCGTCTATTGAGTAGTGTTTCGCGAGTTTGCCAATAATGCGCCCTCTGCCAATAATGTCCTCTGTATCGTGGAGGCGAACCCTGGCTGTGTGCGTTGCTTCCTTCATTATGACAGCACTGTAAATTTTTGTGTGTGTGAAATCTTTCGGGGATTAACTGCTAAGGTCATCAGTCCCTAAGCTTACATACTACTTAACCTAAATTATCCTAAGGACAAACACACACACCCATGGCCGAGGGATGACTCGAACCTCCGCCGGGACAAGCCGCACAGTCCACGACTGCAGCGCTTCTGACCGCTCGGCTAATCCCGCGCGGCTGTAAATTTTTGTCGCAATACTCGTAGGAATATAATTAAGACAAATAAAAAACCAACAATTAGGATTCCTAATTTTTTTCCGTCTTTCCGTAGTTGCTTAAAAATTCATCCTGGAGGTAGGTTCCGTCTTTGCAACTAAATAAAAGGCAAATTGTTTTAGCCATACGCGTTCCGCTTCTTATATATATGAAGCTTCCTAAGTGGCCTATAATACATGGTTGTATATACAAGGTGATTCACGAAGATACGCAAATATTTTAATATGTTATTCTACAAGTAAAAAGGTTCATATAAAATAGGTCCGCATATGTTTGGTTACGGAATTACGGCTAATAAAAGATGTTCCCTGAAATTTAGCAACTTCACTAATATGAAGCCATCGCAAAGCTGTACGAGATTAAAGTAAAGCACGATTTCCATTTATTTTGTTGTTATTAGTCTGGTGAATCTAATTAAACATGCCCTAGACGTGTATCTGCAGTAGTTTTGCAGAACATCCAGAGAAGCAAACGAAATTAATAACAGCCCTGTGAAACTGAAACGAGCAACAAAATCTGTTCATACACTTGCAGCTAAATCCATTGAACTCGGTGCAGACATTTTCCAACATTTATTGTGAATGTAATGTGAAATTGTATGTACACTTCACAACTTCCTTAACACTGAGCTTTGTTTTTTCCGCTTTAACATGAATTCACGTATGCTGTGGTATTAATAAAAGCAGATTATCTGACACATTCATACAGTTTAAGTAACCGTTATTATCATCGTTTTTCCAAAATTAAATTCTCTGCAACTTCTGTTGAAAACTTTGTGCAATTGTCTGGAATTTAGAAAACAAATTGGACCAAGTAGTTAATAAATTGAAAATTTTACGAAATTACTTCCTTCGCTTCTCTGGATGTTCTGGAAAACTACTGCAGATACACGTCTACGACATGTTTTATTACATTCACCAAACCAGTAACAACAAAACTTATAGAAATCGTGTTTTACTTTAATCTCGTACAATTTGTAATGGTTTCAATCAGCTAAGATTCTAAATTTCAGGCAAAATCTTTTATTAACCTGAAGTCCGCAACTAAACATTTACGGACGTATGTTTATATGAACTTTTTTCTTTAGTTTTACTTGTAGAATAACATATTGAAATATTTGCATATCTTCGTGAATCACCCTGTATAATAAATGCATTATATAGTAGTTACGAGAAAGTTACTACGTTACGTTTTCTCGTGTATTTCAGATGAGAAACAACGTTTGCCGCAGAAGTTTCATTAGATTAAATTATGGTTTGGTGTTACGATTTCCAATATTCAGTATTGCTGGTCCATGCGTGTGGGCCTGGAGACATGTTTACTCGGCTCCCAGACTCCACATGGCACATTCCCGGCGCTTTTTCACCCATATTTATTACAACACTTCACTTGCACTTCTCGTCTCCTCTTGAGGGGATGTGTGTGCTTACAGTGCGTGATGTTGCCAGCTGTCGCTATGTGTTTCTCTCTCGTCGTTTGATTTAGAGACGTGTGTGGTATGGCTTCCCTTAGCCCGCAGTTGTTGTTGTTGTTGTGGTCTTCAGTCCTGAGACTGGTTTGATGCAGCTCTCCATGCTACTCTACAATGTGCAAGCATCTTCATCTCCTAGTACCTACTGCAACCTACATCCTTCTGAATCTGCTTAGTGTATTCATCTCTTGGCCTCCCTCTACGATTTTTAACCCTCCACGCTGCCCTCCAATACTAAATTGGTGATCCCTTGATGCCTCAGAACATGTCCTACCAACCGATCCCTTCTTCTGGTCAAGTTTTACCACAAACTTCTCTTCTCCCCAATTCTATTCAATACTTCCTCATTAGTTATGTGATCTACCAATCTAATCTTCATCATTCTTCTGTAGCACCACATTTCAAAAGCTTCTATTCTCTTCTTGTCCAAACTATTTGTCTTCCATGTTTCACTTCCATACATGGCTACACTCCATACAAATACTTTCAGAAATGACTTCCTGACACTTAAATCTATACTTGATGTTAAAAAATTTCTCTTCTTCAGAAACGCTTTCCTTGCCATTGCCAGTCTACACTTTATATCACCTCTACTTCGACCATCATCAGTTATTTTGCTCCCCAAATAGCAAAACTCCTTTACTACTTTAAGTGCCTCATTTCCTAATCTAATTCCCTCAGCATCACCCGACTTAATTCGACTACATTCCATTATGATCGTTTTGGTTTTGTTGATGTTCATCTTATATCCAGACGCTATGCATTCCATTCAACTGCTCTTCCAAGTACTTTGCTGTCTCTGACAGAATTACAATATCATCGGCGAACCTGAAAGTTTTTTTTTCTTCTCCGTGGATTTTAATAGATACTCCAAATTTTTCTTTTGTTTCCTTCACTGCTTGCTCAATATACAGATTAAATAACATCGGGGAGAGGCTACAACCCAGTCTTACTCCCTTCCCAACAACTGCTTCCCTTTCATGTCCCTCGACTCTTATAACTGCCATCTGGTTTCTGTACAAATTGTAAATAGCTTTTCGCTCCCTGTATTTTACCCCTGCCACCTTCAGAATTTGAAAGAGAGTATTCCAGTCAACATTTTCAAAAGCTTTCTCTACGTCTACAAATGCTAGAAACGAAGGTTTGCCTTTCCTTAATCTTTCTTCTAAGATAAGTCGATAAGTCAGTATTGCCTCACGTGTTCAGGTATTTCTACGGAATCCAAACTGATCTTCCCCGAGATCGGCTTCTACTAGTTTTTCCATTCGTCTGTAAAGAATTCGTGTTAGTATTTTGCAGCTGTGACTTATTAAACTGATAGTTCGGTAATTTTCACATCTGTCAACACCTGCTTTCTTTGGGATTGGAATTATTATATTCTTCTTGAAGTCTGATGGTATTTCGCCTGTTTCATAAATCTTGCTCACCAGATGGTAGAGTTTTGTCAGGACTGGCTCTCCCAAGGCCGTCAGTAGTTCCAATGAAATGTTGTCTACTCCGGGGGCCTTGTTTCGACCCAGGTCTTTCAGTGCTCTGTCAAACTCTTCAGGCAGTATCGTATCTCCCATTCCTTCTTCATCTACATCCTCTTCCATTTCCATAATATTGTTCTCAAGTACATCGCCCTTGTATAGACCCTGTATATACTCCTTCCACCTTTCTGCATTCCCTTCTTTGCTTAGAACTGGGTTTCCATCTGAGCTCTTGATGTTTATACAAGTGGTTCTCTTATCTCCAAAGGTCTCTTTAATTTTCCTGTAGGCAGTATCTATCTTACCCCTAGTGAGATAAGCCTCTAAATCCTTACATTTGTCCTCTAGCCATCCCTGCTTAGCCATTTTGCACTTCCTGTCGATCTCATTTTTGAGACGTTTGTATTCCTTTTTTGCCTGCTTCGTTTACTGCATTTTTATATTTTCTCCTTTCAACAATTAAATTCAATATTTCTTCTGTTACCCAAGGATCTCTATTAGCCCTCGTCTTTTTACCTACTTGATCATCTGCTGCTTTCACTACTTCATCCCTCAGAGCTACCCATTCTTCTTCTACTGTATTTCTTTCCCCCATTCCTGTCAATTGTTCCCTTATGCTCTCCCTGAAACTCTGTACAACCTCTGGTTCTTTCAGTTTATCCAGGTCCCATCTCCTTAAATTCCCATCTTTTTGCAGTTTCTTCAGTTTTAATCTACAGTTCATAACCAATAGATTGTGGTCAGAGTCCACATCTGCCCCTGGAAATGTCTTACAATTTAAAACCTGGTTCCTAAATCTCTTACCATTATATAATCTATCTGAAACCTGTCAGTATCTCCAGGGTTCTTCCATGTATACAACCTTCTTTCATGATTCTTGAATCAAGTGTTAGCTATGATTAAGTTGTGCTCTGTGCAAACTTCTATTAAGCGGCTTCCTCTTTCATTTCTTAGCCCCAATCCATATTCACCTACTACGTTTCCCTCTCTCCCTTTTCCTACTACAGAATTCCAGTCACCCATCACTATTAAATTTTCGTCACCCTTCACTACCTGAATAATTTCTTTTATCTCGTCATGCATTTCATCAATTTCTTCATCATCTGCAGAGCTAGTTGGCATATAAACTTGTACTACTGTAGTAGGCATGGGCTTTGTGTCTATCTTGGCCACAATAATGCGTTCGCTATGCTGTTTGTAGTAGCTAACCCGCACTCCTATTTTTTTATTCATTATTAAACCTACTCCTGCATTACGCCTATTTGATTTTGTGTTTATAACCCTGTAGTCACCTGACCAGAAGTGTTGTTCCTCCTGCCACCGAACTTCACTAATTCCCACTATATCTAACTTTAACCTATCCATTTCCCTTTTTAAATTTTTTAACCTACCTGACCGATTAAGGGATCTGACATTCCACGCTCCGATCCGTAGAACGCCAGTTTTCTTTCTCCTGATAACGACGTCCTGAGTAGTCCCCGCCCGGAGATCCGAATGGGGGACTATTTTACCTCCGGAATATTTTACCCAAGAGGACGCCATCACCATTTAATCATACAGTAAAGCTGCATGCCCTCGGGAAAAATTACGGCCGTAGTTTCCCCTTGCTTTCAGGCGTTCGCAGTACCAGCACAGCAAAGCCGTTTTGGTTATTGTTACAAGGCCAGATCAGTCAATCATTCAGATTGCTGCACTTGCAACTACTGAAAGGGCTGCTGCCCCTCTTCAGGATCCACACGTTTGTCTGGCCTCTCAACAGATACAACTCCGTTGTGGTTGCACCTACGGTACGCTATCTGTATCGCTGGGGCATGCAAGCCTCCCCACCAACGGCAGGGTCCTGCAGTAACTGGTGAATGTAAGCTGATTTGTTCAACGATTTCCACATTGTCTTTGGTTTGAAGTGAATATATATCGCGAGGTGGCGCGATTCGCCTGTGCGAGGGAAATATTTATTCCGTGACTTGGCGTTGCTCCATGGCGAGCGAAGAAAGTAAGAAAATCGGAATGTGACTGTCCTTTGTTGCGGGACAGGATAACGAGAGGATGTGTAGGAAGTGTATGCAACGAAACAGTTATTGTTTGCCGACATATTATATAATTTGCGCTTTTTAAGATTCACAAGCGATATGTAATGTTAATCTGCAGTTTAGTAACGGCCACGATACAGTCTGTTGCATTTCAAAGGTAATTGCGTGTATTTAATTTTGATCAAAGGATTCTGTGATGAACTGTTATGTACTACAAGCTTGTACAGGACTTCCAACATTTGGTGGTCGATGTTTGCTGTAGAACCTGCTTCAGTAACACGGTCAAAAGCATAGAGAAAGTTTTCTCTGCTAAAAACACATTTCACTCGCAGACAAAAAAGAATGACCAAATGCGAATGGCAGTGTTCCAATTCGAGAAGATCCTATAGAAGTTTTCTTTCTCTTACATTTCACGAATTTTACGGGGAACCATGGAGTCGGCAGCTGCTTCTCCACCACAAGAGTGACTTGTCTACGTGCACGAAATTACGTACGCTGTGGGGGTCCTCGACGCCGAATGAGATATTGTCCTTCACAGAGATACAAACAGACACTACACACACTAGTACAATAACAACGAGTCTAATATTACCAGCTTACAACATTAATTTCTTCTTTTGAGTAGTAATACTATATAAATGGCTAAAACGTGACAGGACATACAGGGAATGAAACCTACACTGTCAACTATTTGATGACCAAAAACAAATTAATGCGTGATCATGCACTTACATGTATTTATGATATAGTGTGATTTGTTGTCATAATTGTGTATTTTCTGTTATGTATATGTACTAATGTTATGCTTTGTATAATTTCATGTACGACTGATGGAACCATTCTGTGTGAGCTACATCCTACACCAGGCAGCCTCGACAATGCGGGCCCATCACATACGAACTTCGTGCGGATCTATTGCGCAATAAAGGCAAGCACAAGAATGACATGCTAACTCTTTGCATACTGTGGTGTGCGTACTGTAAGACCTTCAGTACACACACCATCAGATTATTTGACTTGTCACTCTAAGGAAGTAGGCGAGTGTCAGCAATATGTCTCGTGGTCTTATCGTGGCGTGTTTATTTTCTGCCGTTAGGTCAGACGATAGAAATGCCACTTGCACGCTTAGAGTAGCAGATTGACGGTGACCAACTTTAAACAGAACTTGATTAATTTTCACACACATTTATTAAAATAATAACAAGCACAAAAATTACTTAACTTAGTTCTGGATGCTATTTACAATTGACAATCTGAAGTTCCTTTGGTATTGGTACGTTAATCTTATTCTCACATATATATCTGATACTTGACAAAAGTGTCTATACATTTACCTTCATGGCTATGTACAGGAATATGGTAATCTTATAAGGCGCAGACTGAAACTTGAATATAGACTGGTACAGACTGGTGCAGACAAATACAGACTACTCGGAGGTTTGTACACTCGTTATAATACCTCGCGCGTTCATGTATCACTGCGCGAGTGTGATCTGCGAGGAGAAAAGGTTCTACATTAGCAGCAATCTCATTGGTTGCGTTCCATATTAATACGCGGATCGGCGGAAGCAGACTTTGGTCCATCTCTATGGCAGCGCCATCTCGTAGTGTGGAGACGGACGAGCGCTGCGCCTGCGCTGTTGTGCTTAGCGGGGCGCGCTCTAGTGGGAAAGTTGTGTACGCGCTGACTACGCAGAACTATGTACACAGCACATACATTAGTCTGGTCTTTGTAGATAACGACTAGGTTAGGAACTTTTTTTTGTTTTTGGTGTGTTCACAATTGTGGAGAGATATTCTTTGGTATAGATCTGATGTGTATTTTCGTGGTGTAAAGCTGAAATGTGTCCAGAGTAAAGTAATTAAAAGAATGGTGAACAACTGAATTCTTATTGTTAAAATCAGATCACAGTTCAAAATGCAGAGGGAGCAGGTAGCGAATTTTCAGCCCAGTGGTGATGAACAAAAACCAGGGAAAAAAGTAGATGCTGGCCAAGGAGAACTCAAACGGCTGATCTCATAAATCAAATGAAACTTTGATGAATACCGTAGCTAGTTTAGCTGCAGAACTGTCTCACATGTCTGCTATTCAAGCGAATATTTCAAGAACAGTTGAAAATTTTGCTTCGGAGCAGTCACGCATATCGGCTACGCAAGCGAATATTTCAACAACAGGTGAGTATTTAGCTTCAGAACAGTCTCGCATGTCTGCTACTCAAACGGAACTGTTTGCTGAGCAAGCGAATATGTCAGCTGCACAGGCGGCTATTTCTGCAGATCTAGAAACCATAGCTGTGGAACAGGCAAATATAGTGGCTAAGGTAACAAATCTGACCACCACTGTGAGTAATTTAGTTATTTAGTTACAGAAAAGGCAGAGTTAGCCGATAAAGTAAAGGGTATAATAAATAAAATGAACGAACTCCCTACAAGGGCAGATTTTGTTAAAATATTAGCTGATGTGAGTGTTTTGACAAATGAGCAGACAGAAACCAGGAAATAAGTAAATAGTGTGAAGCAAAGCCGCAGACAATTTCCGATCGAAATAAACAGAATAAACAGTGTAATTGAAACCGTGCAGGGAGACAACAAACGGTAGAAGTAGAGGTACAAAATGTGGCCTCAACAGTAAAGAAATTAATGGTTCAAATTGCTCTGAGCACTATGGGACTTAACATCTGTGGTCATCAGTCCCCTAGAACTTAGAACTACTTAAACCTAACTAACCTAAGGACATCACATACATCCATGCCCGAGGCAGGATTCGAACCTGCGACTGTAGCGGTCACGCGGCTCCAGACTGAAGCGCCTAGAATCGCACGGCCACACCGGCAGGCAGTAAAGAAATTAGCGTCCGGCTGTGAAGGACGAATGGGACAAAAGTTCCAAGAAAAAAACCAGCAGTTAAAGCAACAACTAGAGGACTGGGTAGTGGATAAGGAACAGCAGGTAACATTGTCTGTTAATAACGGTATCAAGGAAGTGGTAGAGAATATAGTGCAAGGCCAAATCGATCAAAGTCGAAAGAAATTCGGGAGCGGATAGGAACCGAGGTCCAATTATGGAAAAGAGAAGTTACAGAGAATTTGCAAACGTGCACTCAAAGGATTGAAGAAAACCGGTGGGCGGCTTTGAAAGAAAGAAAGGAAGCCAGCCCAGAGTGAAGATCTAAAGGTAGAAATCAAGGCCGATGCATAATTATGGGGTGCTGAGCAGTATCCAGATATAATCGCAAACGAACAGATTATGGAAGTATGTCACCTATGAGTGATTATACCACATCTATCATGGAAGACAAAATGTGAAAGCATAGGCAATTCCAAATATTTTTTTCCAGAAAAGAAGACATTAAACCCTGTTGTATTTATCAGACAGTACAGATGGGTAATACCATGAGCTTGGTCTGATCAATAGAAAATCTAATGTACACAGGATACATCCAAGGCGATGGTAGACTGTGGGTGACTGACGTAGCAGACAAGTATCACACCTACGAAGAATTTGAGAAGGCATTCCTCAATAGATATTGGTCAAGAGGCATTCAGGAGAGATTGAAGAAGGAAGTACATAACCTGGAACCCTTCTCTTACCGAAAAGGAAACTTAAGGAGATACTTCGAAAAATATTTGAATAAAGCAAGATATTGGGATCAACCAATAGATCACAAAAGTGTGATAATGGTCATCAAAGCTCAGCTTCTGATGGAGATCGGCGAAAAACTGCTGCATGTTTTAGAAGATAATCTGGAAGAATTCATGTCTGCAGTAAATTCAATCGATTTGCTACAGGAGGAACAAAGAGAAAGAAATAATTACCATAAATCCAGTAAATTGGAAAACAGGCAGATAGGTTATAACAGTAATAACGGAAGAATGAATGGAAGACAAACGGATAATTTTCATCGAACCAATATGAATAATGGTTACAACAATGGAGCAAATTGTATGGAACAGCAGAACAACGGAAGAAATTATGAGCCGAACAGAAATAGACAGAGGCGATTTGAAAGGAGGTACAGTCCTGTATATAACGACCGTAGAAATGAAGGACAAAGTAATCAAACCATATACAAGGCGAGGCCAAGGCCTACAAATAAACAGCCCTGGCGAGGACAACCACCGGTCATAGTCGAAGCAATCGATGACAACGCACCGGCTAGACCGAGCAATTTAAACTGAATCCGACCGGATTACGCCCCATAGGTTCGGTCGATAAAAGAGTAATTGGGGGTAAGCAATCACCTGTAAACTGTTTTAGATACAATGATGGAATGAAGATCATTGAGGAGTTAACGGAAGACTTAAATCTTAGGGAACGAGTTTCTAATAAAGTGCCAGTATCAGCGATGCGTGCCGAAATGTTAGACATACCTATCAGAGTAGTCTAGGATACCGGAGCTTCGATAAATGCTATCTCCAACAATTTCTTTAAACGGCTATGCCAGATGACAGAGTTACCGACGTTTCCGATCCGAAGCTGTAAGATCATTGGAGCCCTAGGTACCCGCTCGCAACCAGGCCGGATACAAGCTTTGCTAGATGTAAGAGTAGGAAATACAGCGATAAGATGCATGTTCTTAGTAATTCAAAAATTAATAGAAGATTGTATCATCGGATTAGAGACTATGAGGGAGAAGGACTTAAGAATAGACTTCTCGTTCGGTAAAGTCAGTTTATGTGATAATGGGGGAAATGGCACAAGTTGATCTGATCAGGGAAAAAAGCAGCATTGGAAATTACTGTCCTGGACATGGTCTTAAGCTCACCGGAAAAGAAAAGAGATGTAAGCGTACCGAAGAGGCAAAGGAAATCAAGATACTTGGGATAGCAGAACGAGTGGAAGAAAAGGCAAAGGAAGCTGATGGATTGGAAAATCAACAAAATGATCAGTTGGTAGATCTTTTGGAGATATATATCCAGGTTTTTGAAGAAAGGCCAGGAGTTATTAAGGGATTTACGTTGCATTTTGGGGTGTTTCCTCATGAGACATATTGTAATAAATCATATCCAGTTCCGTGGAGACTGAAAAAATCAGTAAGTGAAGAAATAAACAGGATGATAAACTGGGACATGATAGAACCATCGGTCAGTCCATATTGCAGTCCGTTGTTAGTTGTCCCCAAACCAGGGGGAAAAGTAAGATTGGTTTGGATGCAAGAGTCATCAATACAATTATTGTGCCCACTTGGGAAGAAAAGATTAAGCTGGCTTTAGTGAACATGGACGAAAAGGCCACAAGGAAAAAGATAAAATATGACTATATGTTAAAGGAAGTACAAACTTTTGCTGTTGGGAACAGTGTGGTGTTGTGCACTCAACCACAAGGTATTTTTATTGAAGAGGAACAATAAATGGCAATTGTTATTTGTTGGATCGTTTGAAATAACGATTCAACATCCTGGGGCATATCTATTGGCCTACCCAGTGAAGGGAAAGGGGAAAGGACTCGATCCTCAACATGATATTACAAAGTACTATGCAAAATTAAAATTAGAATTAGTCCAGTCTCTAGTAAAGATTGTACATGTTAAGGAGATTTTATTTCATTGAGTTGTTAGGTGTACGTAAGTTTAGTTAGATAAGTAAGTGTACTGATGTTTATTTTCAGTGGAACCACAGAAGTAGAGCTGATGCTGATTGTATACTTTTATGTGTATATGAATAACTTTTGTGTTTATTTCGAGAAGGAATTTTAATTTTGTATATATTCATGTTCTCAATTAAGTAAAAAGAGTAATGCAGTGATAGTGTCAGTACATACTGGAAGCAAATATTTTGACGTGAAATGAGTCCAAGTAGCATCATTAGCTTCACGCACTTGTTTGAGAAGTAAGCTAAGGCAGAATTATTTTTCTAGGGATACAAGACAACAAAGAGTAGGGGTGTGCATGTCATCTTGTGGTTGGCTTTACTACAGCCATAAGAAGCTGGTATCTGTACAGATATCATCGGTGATCTTGCAGCTCTAAAAGAATGAAATTATAATGAAATATAGATGTTCAACTGCTTACAGGCGTTGATAATTGAAAATGTGTGCTCCAACCGGGACTCGAACCTGGTATCTCCTGCTTGCACGGCAGACGCCCTATCGGGTGGGCCTTTGCTACATGATCAAATTTTCAGCGTCATATAAGACAAGTTCCTAAATGCGAGGTCGTATTTGGAAGCCAGGTAGGCTGCCCTCACTCATGGTTATCCATGGTTTCACACAGGGGCTATGCCCAGATGGCGGGGTCCAGTGCCTGGGGGTGTGGGGGGGGGGGGGGGGGGGGGAAGGGAATGCACGGGCCTGGTGGCGGGTGCGGCCCTATGGTGTCCCTTGTGCCAGGCGCGGGGGCTGTGAGCGGGGTTTTCCTCTCACGGGGGGCATGGGATGTCCCCTGGCCCGGGCTGGCTTTGCCCAGATGGCGGGGTCCGGTGTCTGGGGGGTGGCATGATTCAAATGGCTCTGTGCACTATGGGACTTAACATCTGTGGTCATCAGTCCCCTAGAACTTGGATGCTTAAACCTAACTAACCTAAGGACATCACACAAATCCATGCCAGAGGCAGGATTTAAACCTGCGACCGTATTGGGGGGGGGGGGGGGGGGCGGCATGGGCCTAGCGGGGTGGCCCTATGGTGTCCCTTGTCCTGGGGTTGTGACGGGGTTTTCCTCTCATGGTGGGGCATGGGGTGTCCCTTGGTCCGGGCTGGCTGGTGAGAGTGGCAGTAAGTGATGGGGATGGGGCGATCGGTTGAGTGAGCTGATTGCCCGCACTAAATAATAGAAATGTGGTGATCGGTTAAGCTTCCCTCTAGTATATATATACAGGGCTATTACAAATGATTGAAGCGATTTCATAAATTCACTATAGCTCCATTCATTGACATATGGTCACGACACACTACAGATACGTAGAAAAACTCATAAAGTTTTGTTCGGCTGAAGCCGCACTTCAGGTTTCTGCCGCCAGAGCGCTCGAGAGCGCAGTGAGACAAAATGGCGACAGGAGCCGAGAAAGTGTATGTCGTGCTTGAAATGCACTCACATCAGTCAGTCATAACAGTGCAACGACACTTCAGGACGAAGTTCAACAAAGATCCACCAACTGCTAACTCCATTCGGCGATGGTGTGCGCAGTTTAAAGCTTCTGGATGCCTCTGTAAGGGAAATCAACGGGTCGGCCTGCAGTGAGCGAAGAAACGGTTGAATGCGTGCGGGCAAGTTTCACGCGTAGCCCGCGGAAGTCGACGAATAAAGCAAGCAGGGAGCTAAACGTACCACAGGATGGTGCTCCACCGCGCTTCCATCATGATGTTCGGCATTTCTTAAACAGGAGATTGGAAAACCGATGGATCGGTCGTGGTGGAGATTATGATCAGCAATTCATGTCATGGCCTCCACGCTCTCCCGACTTAACCCCATGCAATTTCTTTCTGTGAGGTTATGTGAAAGATTCAGTGTTTAAACCTCCTCTACCAAGAAACGTGCCAGAACTGCGCGCTCGCATCAACGATGCTTTTAAACTCATTGATGGGGACATGCTGCGCCGAGTGTGGGAGGAACTTGATTATCGGCTTCATATCTGCCGAATCACTAAAGGGGCACATATCGAACATTTGTGAATGCCTAAAAAAACTTTTTGAGTTTTTGTATGTGTGTGCAAAGCATTGTGAAAATATCTCAAATAATAAAGTTATTGTAGAGCTGTGAAATCGCTTCAATCATTTGTAATAACCCTGTATATATATACAGGGTGAGTCACCTAACATTACCGCTGGATATATTTCGTAAACCACATCAAATACTGACGAATCGTATCCACAGACCGAACGTGAGGAGAGGGGCTAGTGTAATTGGTTAATACAAACCATAAAAAAATGCACGGAAGTATGTTTTTTAACACAAACCTACGTTTTTTTTAATAGAACCCCGTTACTTTTGTTAGCACATCTGAACATATAAACAAATACGTAATCAGTGCCGTTTGTTGCATTGTAAAATGTTAATTACATCCGGAGATATTGTAACCTAAAGTTGACGCTTGAGTACCACTCCTCCGCTGTTCGATCGTGTGTATTGGAGAGCACCGAATTACGTACGGATCCAAAGGGAACGGTGATGGACCTAATGTACAGAAGAGACTGGAACAGCACATTACGTCCACACGCTAACGCCTTTTTATTGGTCTTTTTCACTGACGCACATGTACATTACCATGAGGGGTGAGGTACACGTACACACGTGGTTTCCGTTTTCAATTACGGAGTGGAATAGAGTGTGTCCCGACATGTCAGGCCAATAGATGTTCAATGTGGTGGCCATCATTTGCTGCACGCAATTGCAATCTCTGGAGTAATGAATGTCGTACACGCCGCAGTACATCTGGTGTAATGTCGCCGCAGGCTGCCACAATACGTTGTTTCATATCCTCTGGGGTTGTAGGCACATCACGGTACACATCCTTTAACTTACCCCACAGAAAGAAGTCCAGAGGTGTAAGATCAGGAGAACTACCTGACCAATTTATGCGTTCTCCACGTCCTATGAAACGCCCGTCGAACATCCTGTCAAGGGTCAGCCTAATGTTAATTGCGGAATGTGTAGGTGCACCATCATGCTGATACCACATACGTCGACGCTTTTCCAATGGGACACACTCTATTCCACTTCGTAATTGAAAACGGAAACCACGTGTATACGTTTACCTTACCCCTCATGGTAATGTACATGTGCGTCAGTGAAAAAGACCAATAAAAAGGTGTTAGCATGTGGACGTAATGTGCTGTTCGAGTCTCTTCTGTACCTAAGGTCCATAACCGTTCCCTTTGGATCCCTACATAATTCGGTGCTCTCCGATACACACGATCGAACAGCGGAGGAGTGGTACTCAAGCGTCAACTTTAGGTTACAATATCTCCGGATGTAATTAACATTTTACAATGCAACAAATGGCACTGATTACGTATTTGTTTATACGTATGTTCAGATGTGCTATCAAAACTAACAGGGTTCAATTCACAAAAACGTAGGTTTGTGTTAAAAAACATACTTCCGTGCATTTTTTTATGGTTTGTATTAACCAATTACACTAGCCCCTCTCCTCACGTTCGGTCTGTGGAATCGATTCATCAGTATTTGATGTGGTTTACGAAATATATCCAGTGGTAACGTTAGGTGACTCACCCTGTATATTGCGAGGTGGGACGTTTCACCTGTGCGAGAGAAATATTTATTCCGTGACTTAGCGTTGCTACATAGTGAGAGTAAGAAAACCGGAATGTGACTGGACTTTGCTACGGAAGAATATAACGAGAGGACGTGTAGGAAGTGTGTGCAATGAAACAGTCATTGATAGCCGCCATATTGTATAATTTGTGTTTTTTGAGATTCACAAGCCATATGTAATGTTAATCTGGAGTCTAGTAACGGCCGTAATACAGTCTGTTGCATTTAAAAGGCAATTGCGCGTATTTAATTTTGATGAAAGGATTCTGTGACGAATTATTATGTACTACAAGCTTGTATAGGATTTCCAACATTTGGTGATCGATGTTTGCTGTAGAACCTGCTTCAATAACACGGTCAAATACATAGAGAAAGTTTTCTCTGCTAAATAGAACTCATTTAACTCGCAGACAATCATAGAATGACCTAATGCGAATGGCACTGTTCCAATTCGAGAAGATCCTATAGAGGTTTTCTTTCTCTTACATTTCACGAATTTTACAGGCAACTGCCGGAGTCGGCAGCTGCTTCTCCACCACAGGAGTAACTTGCCTGCATGTACGAAATTTTACGCTGTGAGCGTCGTCGACGCCGCTGAAATATTGTCCTTCACCAGCATACAAACAGAAACACTACACACACTAGTTCAATAACAACGAGTTTAATATTACCATCTGAAAAACATTAATTTCTTCTTTTGTGCACTAATATCACAGTGGTTTTGTTACGGCGTAAAGTCAGCGCCTGCACGCCAGTCGGGAGCGACAGAGAAGAGAAGACAGTGAGAAGAGGTCAGCCAATCGCATGCTGACCTACCTCCCTCCAGGACGACAACGCAACAGCAGCGGCCCCTAGGTGAAGACGACGTAGACGCCGCGCCCGACTGGTGGCACCCCACTGCGATAGCAGCTTCTACGTTAGCCACTTAGTTAGCTGACGCATCGTAGCTTCCATCATTAGCAATCTCTACGTAGCACAGTCAGAGATCAACAGTCACTGCAGTTCAGTTGACACACTGTTGTTAATAGTGGACTCTAGGACCAAAAGTGTTTCTTGTGTTTGTCTATTCTGAAGAAGACTATTTTGTATGTCGCCCTATGCTTGCGACGCATCTCTGTAAGTGCAGTATAACATATTTAATAATTATATAATTACACATATATTTTATATACTATGTAATTTCATGTATAAAGGACCACAAGAATTGTCAGATCAGAGTTAAGTACTTGTATTTGTCTTATTGTAATAAAACTCATTAATACGAGTTGTTTGTTTGGCTAGCGAGCCGAGAATTCAGGATTCCTAGACACAACAGGTTTCATATTTGTTCATCTGTTCTGCATGGTGTGTGTATCTGTGCGTGCATCTGCATGTGTTTCGTTTTGTGTGAATGTGTCATTCTTTGTGAGAGTGCTTCTATGTGGGTATATTTACTTTTTTATTGTGCGTGTGAGAGGATTATTTGTGTGTGTGTGTGTGTGGTTACTGTGTGTGGGAGATATATAGAGAGAGGGGGAGGGGAGAAGAGAGAGGGAGGGAGGGAGACGGGAGAAAAAGGAGGATTCATTAATTATTTGTTTTAGTTATCTTGCACATTTCTGTTTGTTATTGTTTTAGTGGTTAACATGATGAGTGAGTTATTGCTTATTTGGTCATTAATTACTTCCTTTTTCATTGCAAGGGGTGTTTGTTAATGTGAAAGTTTTCCTGTAATGTCATGACTTTTTTCTTTTAATTGTTCACTCTAATAATTTTCACGTTGTGTTCCAATTAGGATGGATCATGTGTATTTTTCATCAGGTGTTTAGCAAAGGTAGAGTGGCTATACCCATACATTCCACCTTCTTACGTGTACTTTGTACCTGGTTTTGGAATTCCTTTCTGTCATCCCCAGATAAACTGACTCACATAGAAACTAAATCACATTCTTGGCATTCCAACTGGTATACACTTGCTCCTTGGTATTTATCTCTTTCGCATATTGTTGTTTGTAAAAGTGATTGGAGTATGTTTCTTGATCTGTAAACAATGTGTGATCTTTGTTTCTGTAGTATATTTGCAAATGTGTGTGTTGATTTGTGTTTCTGTTTCGAAGTGCAACATTTCTTTCTCTTAACCATCACATAAGTATTACTGTTTTGTGTTTCTAAGAGTGATGCAGTGTTTGCGTTGTATGTGGAATTCTTTGGTGATTGTGCCCTTCATTTTCCTTTAGTTGTGTTTTGATTTCATGGCTGTATCTTTGTACTGCATGTGTCTTATAACCATTTTTTGTGGCCATAAGTTCTAATATTTGTAATTCTTTTTCACAGTTTTCTTTTTAGTCTGCCTAACATGTGCCGTAGGGTCGCTAATTTTTGATATTATGAGTGGTTGGATTTAACATTTAAGATTACTGTGTCTGTGGCTGTTGACTTTATGAAGAAGTGAAATGTGTACATTATGCTGTCTCTCTTTATTGTTATGACCAAGAAATGTATCAGATCTTCTGTTTCTTTTTCCTTGGTGGATTGAATATTTTTATGTATGCTGTTTATGTCTATATGAAGTTCATCTATTTTTCTCTGTCAGTTCACCTATCATTCAGATCATACCGTCTAAATATCTGTACCAGCAAACAATTTTGAATCCTTTCTTTGTGATGACTGTATCAAAGATTGTGTTTTCTGTGTGGCTGATGACAACCTAATATTGGGGATCCCATTGGAAGCTCATCTTTTTCTGAGTAAAATTCGTTTTCCAATTTTTATTGGAGTGAGTAATTGGTTTCGACTCTATGAAAGAGTCATTTTCAGACTCTGTAGAGATATATTGCCAAAGTAGTACAAACGTTATAATAAGCATAAAATATATACAAAAATAAGATAAACAGTAATAAATTATACCCAGAGCGGTGGATGGTCACTGCTAGATGAGTTCTGTCGACCCTCGACGCTCGTGTAACCGCTGACTACGCATGGAAGGAACGGGTATTTATAGGGCTGGACACACCCACCGTTCTGAGTATGACATCGTAAGTAGCCAATCAGAAAACACGTCCATGATTAGATAACTTAATACATAACTACGAAGGAAACAGTTACAGTTGGAATACATCGTAATGTCAGTTATTGATCATTATTCGTCAATGAATATAAATTATACTATTAAAACGGTCCATCGGTATGAAATAACGTTTAGAGTATGCTGCCCCTGCCGGCCGGTATGGCCGCGCGGTTCTAGGCGCTTCATTCTGGAACTGCCTGACCGCCCCGGTCGCAGGTTCGAATCCTGCCTCGGGCATGGATGTGTGTGATGTCCTTAGATTAGTTAGGTTTAAGTAGTTCTAAGTTCTAGGGGACTGATGACCACAGATGTTAAGTCCCATAGTGCTCAGAGCCATTTGAAACATTTTATGCTGTCCCTAAACTCAGAACTACAAAATCTGCACCAAAGGTTGTCGTTGCCCCAGCGTTTACGTGGATAACCGAGGGTTACCATGGAAATAGCACCCAGTTCCGCGGTGGACGTTAGTGGTGCTGTCAAAGGTTGTAGTAGGGGGAGATACGTAGATTAGTGTATAGATACGTAGATTAGTGTATAGACACAGATATAGATATAGATATAGTGTATAGATATATGCTAATATACCAATGAAAGAAACAATGGATATTATTAAAAATAACTTGTTGTAGTTGCGGTCTTCAGTCTGGTGTGATGCAGCTCTCCATGCTACTCTATCCTGCGCAAGCTTCTTCATCTCCCAGTACCTACTGCAACCTACATCCCTCTGAATCTGCTTAGTGTATTCATCTCTTGGTCTCCCTCTACGACGTTTACCCTCCATACTGCCCTTCAATACTAAATTGGTGATCCCTTGATGCCTCAGAACATGTCCTACCAACCGACCCCTTCTTCTAGTCAAGATGTACCACAAACTCCTCTTCTCTCCTATCCTATTCAATACCAATATAGTTATGAGATCTACCCATCTAATCTTCAGCATTGTTCTGTAGCACCACATTTCGAAAGCTTCTATTCTCTTCTTGTCTAAACTATTTATCGTACACGTTTCACTTCCATACATGGCTACACTCCATACAAATACTTTCAGAAACGACTTCCTGACACTTAAATCTATACTCGATGTTAACAAACTTCTCTTCTTCAGAAACGCTTTCCTCTCTACTTCCGCCATCATACGTTATTTTGCTCCCCAAATAGCAAAACTCCTTTACTACTTTAAGTGTCTCATTTCCTAATCTAATT
Source organism: Schistocerca americana (assembly GCF_021461395.2). NCBI lineage: Eukaryota > Metazoa > Arthropoda > Insecta > Orthoptera > Acrididae > Schistocerca > Schistocerca americana. The sequence goes on along the minus strand of NC_060122.1, from coordinate 832,249,191 downwards.
CCCTCAGCATCACCAGACTTAATTCGGCTTCATTCCATTATCCTCGTTTTGATGTTGTTGATGTTCGTCTTATATCCTCTTTTCAAGACACTGTCCTTTCCGTTCAACTGTTCTTCCAAGTCCTTTGCTGTCTCTGACAGAATTACAATGTCATCGGTGAACCTCAAAGTTTTTATTTTTTCTCCATGGATTTTAATACCTACTCCGAATTTTCCTCTTTTTTCCTTTACTGCTTGCTCAATATACAGATTGAATAACATAGGGGAGAGACTACAACCCAGTCTCACTCCCTTCCCAACCACTGCTTCCCTTTCATGCCCCTCGACTCTTCTAACTGCCGTCTGATTTCTGAACAAATTGTAAATAGCCTTTCGCTCCCTGTATTTTACCCCTGCCACCTTTAGAATTTGAAAGAGAGTATTCCAGTCAACATTGTCAAAATCTTTCTCTAAGTCTACAAATGCTAGGATTGTAGGTTTGCCTTTCGTTAATCTTTCTTCTAAGGTTAGCCGTACAGTCAGTATTGCCTCACGTGTTCCAATATTTCTACGAAATCCAAACTGATCTTCCCTGAGGTCGGCTTCTACCAGTTTTTCCATTCGTCTGTAAAGAATTCGCGTTAGTATTTTGCACCTGTGACTTATTAAACCGATAGTTCGGTAATTTTCACATCTGTCAACACTTGCTTTCTTTGGAATTGGAATTATTATATTCTTCTTGAAGTCTGACGGTATTTCGCTGGTATCACGCATCTTGCTCACCAGATGTTGGAGTTTTGTCAGGACTGGCTCTCCCAAGGCTGTCAGTAGTTATAATGGAATGTTGTCTACTCCCGGGGCCTTGTTTCGACTCAGGTCTTTCAGTGCGCTGTCAAACTCTTCACGCAGTATCATATCTCCCATTTCATCTTCATCTACATCCTCTTCCAGTTCCATAATATTGTCCTCTAGTACATCGCCCTTGTATAGACCCTCTATATACTCCTTCCACCTTTCTGCTTTCCCTTCTTTGCTTAGAACTGGGTTTCCATCTGAGCTCTTGATATTCATGTGGTTCTCTTTTCTCCAAAGGACTCTTTAATTTTCCTGTAGGCAGTATCTATCTTACACCTAGTGAAATAAGCCTCTATATCCTTACATTTGTCCTCTAGCCATCCCTGCTTAGCCATTTTGCACTTCCTGTCGATCTCATTTTTGAGACGTTTGTATTCCTTTTTGCCCCCTTAATTTACTGCATTTTTATATTTTCTCCTTTCATCAATTAAATTCAATATTTCTTCTGTTACCCAAGGATTTCTATTAGCCCCCGTCATTTTACCTACTTGATCCTCTGCTACCTTCATTATTTCATCTCGCAAAGCTACCCATTCTTCTTCTACTGTATTTCTTACCCCCATTCCTGCCAATTTTGTCCTTATACTGTCCGTGAAACTCTGTACAACCTCTGGTTCTTTCAGTTTATGCAGGTCCCATCACCTTAAATTCCCACCTATATGTAGTTTCTTCAGTTTTAATCTACAGTTCGGAACCAATAGATTGTGGTCAGAGTCCACATCTGCCCCTGGAAATGTCTTACAATTTAAAACCTGGTTTCTAGATTGCTTTTCCCGTGTATACAACCTTCTTTTATGATTCTTGAACCAAGTGTTAGCTATGATTAATTTATGCTCTGTGCAAAAGTCTACCAGGTGGCATCCTCTTTCATTTCTTAGCCCCAATCCATATTCACCTACTACGTTTCCCTCTCTCCCTTTTCCTACTACAGAATTCCGGTCACCCATCACTATTAAATTTTCGTCTCCCTTCATTATCTGAATAATTTCTTTTATCTCCTCATACATTTCTTCAATTACTTCGTCATCTGCAAAGCTAGTTGTCATATAAACTTGTACTACTGTAGTAGGTGTGGGCTAAGTGTCTATCTTGGCCACAATAATACGTTCACTATGCTGTTTTTAGTAGCTTACCCGCACTCCTATTTTTTTATTCATTATTAAACTTACTCCTGCATGCCCCTATTTGATTTTGTATTTATAACCCGGTATTCACCGGACCAAAAGTCTTGTTCCTCCTGCCACCGAGCTTCACTAATTACCACTGTATCTAACTTTGACCTATCCATTACCCTTTTTAAATTTTCTAATCTAGCTGCTTGATTAAGGGATCTGACATTCCACGCTCCGATCCGTAGAACGCCAGTTTTCTTTCTCCTGATAACGACGTCCTCTTGAGTAGTCACCGCCCGGAGATCCGAATGGAGGACTATATTACCTCCGGAATATTCTACCCAAGAGGACGCCATCATCATTTAATCACACAGTAAAGCTGCATGTCCTTGGGAAAAATTACGGCTGTAGTTTCCCCTTGCTTTTAGCCGTTCGCAAAAATGACTTATTACAACTTAAAATTATGGACACAGAAGAAGTTACAGAGGTCATCTATCTACTAGAACACGCATTAGCTTTTAACTACTTCTCTTTCAATGGTAAAATCTATTTTCAAAAAGATGGCCTGGCAATGGGTTATTCCCTACCCGGTATCATAGCAGATATCATTGTTAATCACGTTGAACTACAATGCTTTGAACAAAAACGGGAAATTGCTAATAAAATTATCTACTATAAGCGATATGTAGATGATACACTTCTTCTCTTCAATGGGACCATAGATGAAATAGATATCTTGAAAAATTGTTTAAATAGTATACACCCGAAACTGGTTTTCACAGTTGAACATGAAATTCATAAAAGGATAAACTTTTTATATCTAACTACTACAAACAAAGAGAATAGAAATCAATTTGTAATTTACAGAAAACCAACAACAACAGATGTCATTATTAACGCCACCTCGTGCCATCTGTTCACACAGAAAAAAGCATTCTTCCAGTCAACGATCAATAGACTAAATAAAAACGCAAAATTATCAGAAAGATTCTTGGCCCAAAAAGAACGGAAGATGGATACAGGTTACAGTCTCGGAAACCTACAGAAAAATTATCTAACCTCGCCGCAGACATCCGGAAAAGAAGACTAAAATGTTACGGTCATATCCACAGACTCCCAACACCCAGACTCTCCCACAAAATTTTAATATACATTGAAAAATTGAAAACCATACCCTGGATACAAGAAACCAAAACAGATCTAGCAAATGCACAAATAAATTCTTCAGAAGTTATAAACAGAAATGTATACAGGCAAAAAACAATAGTTGGAAAGTACAACCCGAGAATGAAGTTTGCAAGAGACAGGGGACAAAATGGACACAGGAAAGAAAGAGAATTCATGGGGAAAGAATGAGAGAAGTTTGGAGAATTAAAAAATTGAATCGGGAAAGCTTTGCGTGATCCGTATGGGTCCAATCGCACATAATAATAAATTACCACTCACCACAGAGGAATTACAGAAAGAGAGACTAACAGAGGAATTACAGAAAGAGAGACTAATATTGAAGCTGATTGCTAGTGTAAATGATTTCAATCCCAATGACAATGACTTCATGTTTAATAAGATACAAGATACACATAGTGCACCTGAATCCGGTCATCGAAAATACTCCGATAAAAATAAATAAATTATTTAAAAATACCGAGCTCACAATAGCATTCGTTACCAGTAATCAGCTTCAAACTAAACTCAGACACAATATTAACGGCCCGCATCTCGTGGTCGTGCGGTAGCGTTCTCGCTTCCCACGCCCGGGTTCCCGGGTTCGATTCCCGGCGGGGTCAGGGATTTTCTCTGCCTCGTGATGGCTGGGTGTTGTGTGCTGTCCTTAGTTAGGATTAAATAGTTCTAAGTTCTAGGGGACTGATGACCATAGATGTTAAGTCCCATAGTGCTCAGAGCCATTTGAACCATTTTGAACCACAATATTAACCAAAAAATCAACAATAAATATCAAAATTTAGGAGTATATAAAATACAATGTGATGACTGTGAAAAACAATACATCGGACAAACTGCCCATAACTTTGCTATTCGGTTTAAATAACATGTGGCTGGTACCAGTCATAATGAATCCTTATTTGGCCCACATTTGAATGACTGCAACCATTCCGAAGGATTAATTCATACGAATTTAAAAATCCTTCACTCTTCCCCAAAAGGACCGTTACTTAATGCATTAGAAGAAATTGAAATCTATGCCAATCGTAAACCCCTAGCTCTACTCAATGATCAGCTAGACCTTAGGGAAAAACGTTTTTATGATATTTTTGAAGACGTATTATAAAGAACCGCTCTTTCGTTGTCGTATTATTACGTTCATATGTATTTTTATAACATGCTGACGCTTGTTTTATCTTTAATAATTATAACTACTTTTTAACTATCTGTATTTCATTTTTAAAATGGTTCTTATTTTAAAAACCACAACACAACAACATATAAACTGTCACTTCACACTTTCCTTATTTTTTATTTTGTTATCCATATTTTTCCATAAGAGGATGCTAGTCGTCACGTAGTTTTGATGTCCGCTGTGTACTTTGCCATAGCAGTATCAGGCACCTGGTTCCCACCAATCACCATACACTTTCATTAGCATCCTGTTGCCAATATTAGAACCTATACTATGTGCACAATTTCTTGTGAACAGATTTTAGAAGAAAACGTGATTTTAAGCTATTATAAACCTATAATTTTATATTTTATGACGCATAATTTTGTCATAATGACGTATACTATGCTAATATTGACAAAGGCGTCAAATTCCGCCAATTATAATCTTGTTACAGCACCATAGATTGTCGCAGTGAGAATAGGACGCTATTTCCATGGCAATCGACGACATATCTATCCAAACAATGTTTTTGTGGTCGAATTGTCAAACCTTGAGATATCTTTCGCAGTACAAAATAATCTCTGATCATCTGATGCCTGCCTCACCGGGCTAGGACTCCGTTTCCACGGAAACTAACGATGCACTTTAGTAACATCGTTCTGCTGTCATTACAGAAATGTTGGTGTGGTTCCGCCATAGTACAGTTATTTTCCATGACGCTGACATCAGAAGAGAGCAAAATTAACCGTATTTCTATGGCATCACATTTCCATGGTAACCTTCGATTATCTACGTAAACACTGGGGCAACGACAATCTTTGTAGTTCTGAGTTTAGAGGGCAGCATACACTACGCCTTATTTCGTACCAATGAACCATTTTAATAGTATAATTTATATTCATTGACGAATAATGATGAGTAATTGACATTACAATGTATTCCAACTGTAACTGTTTCCTTCGTAGTTATGTATCAAGTTATCTAATCATGAACGTGTTTTCTGATTGGCTACTTACGATGTTATACTCAGAACGGTGGGTGTGTCCAGCCCTATAAATACCTGTTCCTTCCATGCGTAGTCAGCAGTTACACGAGCGTCGAGGGTCGACAGAACTCATCTAGCAGTGTCCATCCACCGCTCTGGGTATAATTTATTACTGTTTATCTTATTTTTGTATATATTTTATGCTGATTATAACGTTTGTACTACTTTGGCAATATATCTTTACATAGTCTGAAAATGACTCTTTTATAGAGTCGAAACCGGTCACTCTCTCCGATAAAAAAAATATTTTAATAAGATTGCGATTAAGACTTCTAAATTTTAATTTTAACTACTTTTAAGATAACTGACTATGTTTTCAAAAATCTTATGTTATATAATGTACATCTTCAGTCATCTGCATACATAACAACCCAATGGTGGTGATCAACATACAACGTAAAATTGAACACTGCAATTTACACAAACAAACACAAATGAAAAATCAAATCTGGAGATGACAAACAAGAATTTCTAAACTAGAGACAAAGAACACATAAATAGAATAATGTACGAATATTGTCATTCCAGCTTTACTGAACACCTGATAAAAATAGACATGAACCATCCAACATGGAACAGGACATGAAAGTTATTTGAGTGAACAGTTACAACAAAAAACTCATTACAGGAGAACTTTCATATACACAGAAATGTGGGAGTAACCAGAATAAATACTTAAAGAATCCTCTCTCTCTCTCTCTCTCTCTCTCTCTCTCTCTCTCTCTGTCACACACACACACACACACACATACACACACACACACACACACATCACGTAAAGTACAACACATCCACACATAACAAAAAAAAATGCGTAAACCCACCAAAAGAGAAATTAAAAAAAGGCTCTCACAAAGAATGACACATTCACACATAAAAAAACGCACACAAACACACACACAGAAGCACACACCACGCAAAACTTATGAACAAATATGAAACCACATACTCAACACAAACAAAACACGAAAGAGGAACACACAGTGACAGTTGGCAACACTACACACCGTAAACATACACACACGTCCAACACAAGACGAAAAGAGCAAGTGAGGTGTTGTAATAAATGTGAATGAAAAAACGCCGGAAACCGACCATCTGGAGTACGAGTAAACATATTTCCAGGCATACAAACATGGGCAAGCAGTATTGGAAGTCGGAAGTACCACCAAACGATAGTTTAACCTCACAAAAGTTGTTTCTAATCTGAAAAACATGAGGAAACGTAGCATAGCAACTTTCTCGTAACTACTACATATTGCATTTATTATTTACATAAAAATAAACATGTATGACAGATGTTTCGTAAATAAAAGCAGGGAAACGCGTGTAGCAAGAAACAATTTGTCTTACATTTAGTTACAAAGACGGAACATACCTCCATGAAGTACTTTGCTATTTGAGGTACGAATTTCTAATGACTTAGATACTTGGTATCTTCTGCTAATACGGAAAGGTAGTATTGACTGCACCATATTTGTCAAATAATAATACACACTTCGACGAACATTTAAACGAGCACAGTATTTCCACTATAGAGATGTCAAATTTTAAAGATACCAGACATATAAATATATCTTCATTATGACTGTCAAGGACGAGGATGACGTCCTCCAAAAAGTTTTGTAAGTTATCCTTGTGTGGGGACTACAATCATGTAGAGCTTTTTGTCCCATTGTTCCATTACACTGTTTACGTTAATTTCGCAATTTCAGATTTATAGCCATTATCAACTGCTAACAAATGTGAATCAATCGTAGGACAAAATGTCAGACTTGTCTGATATGTCATCATCGAAATACACTCTGAAACGACACACCATGAAGGAATTATCCGAATGGGGCAGGAATCGGTAGATGTGGTGTACATGTACAGTCAACAAGAATGATTAAAATTTCGGAAAAATTTGATGATTTATACACGACAAAGAGCTTCACAAATTGAGCGAGTCAATAACGCGTTGATCCACCTCTCGCCCTTATGTAAGCAGTTATTCTACCTCGCATTGATTGATGGAGTTGTTTGAGGCCCTCCTTTAGGATATTGTGCTAAATTCTGCCCAGACGGGAAGCTACATCGTCGAAATCCCGAGCTGGTTCGAGGGCCTTTCCCATAATGCTCCAAACGTTCTCAAATCGAGAGGGATCCGGCGACCTTGCTCGACAAGGAAGGGTTCGGCAAACACTGCGACAAGCACTAGAAACACTCGCCGTGTACGCCAGGGCATTACCTTGCTGAAATTTAAGCCTAGAATGACTTGCCATGAAGAGCAACAAAACGGGGCGTAGAATATCGTCAACGTACCGCTAGCTGTAAGGGTGCAGCGGATGAGAACCAATTTGGTCCTGTTATGAAATGACATGGTAGCCCAGATTATAACTCCTGGCTGTTGGGCAGTATTGTGCGTAACAGTAGGTTGGTATCGCACGTAATCCGGAGCGTCTCCAGACGTGTGTTCGGCCTGAAATCTCATTGACTGGAGTAGAATTATCTTTAGTGATGATGAGTCCCACTTAGAATTGGGCTCCAACTACCAGCGAAAACGTGCCTGGACATGCCACAGATAGCAGTGCGATACCAATCTGACTGTCGACCGCTATATGGCCCGACAATGAGAGAGTAATATCTGGGGTGCATTTTCATTTCATAACAGGACCCTTTTTGTTGCCATTAGCGATGGGCAAAACTGTTCTTTTCAGAGATCGGATCAGAACTGTTCACTCCCTGAAATGAACTAGCTCTTTTTCATGACTCACCACTCATTCACAATAGAAAATAAATGGAAGGCAAATTGCCCTTTAAACTTGGTTTATTCCAGTACTATACCTGTATTTTGATCTTATTTGATCCTGTTTTGAAGTAACACAGATGATGAGTAAGAATTTTGTATTGTTTATTGAAATTGCCACGATATGACAAAGTTTTTGATTATTGATTTATTTTGCACTATCGTGGTTTTTTGGGTGATCGGAAAATGTTGTAACTTGAGATTTACATTAACAATATATTTGGCTATAATGTATTAAAATTTCATTAACCTCGTACAAATACATCACAAGCCATATATTTTTAAAGGGAACGTTTCCTTCCGAAGACGCCTAAAATCGCAAAATCCGTACCAGAATAAGAAAAAAAAATTTCACTGTAAGACTCAAGTGCTGCATATAGCCTTATGCAGAATAAAACAAGGAAAATATTGGTGTATCACATTTTGCGATGCGTTTATCGGTTCGCTCGTAATTAAAGCGTAAATTCGAGTGTCCATAATAAAAATCCTATAGTAAGAGGAGTCGTCAGGAACCTAATCTGATCAGTTTAAACAAATAAAAATAAAATAAAAACAAATGATGTAATATACATAGCGGTATTACTATGAAGAACAATATCCAGTAGAGACGAACTCCGATGCAGAGGCGCTGAGTCAAGCAGGTTGAGCAGCGAGCTTTATTACTGCATGAGCTAAGACCGCAGAGACCAGAGTGACACCTGAGTTGCTTTGCTCAACGCTCTGGCTAGAGTCGAGAACGGTGGGATGAGCGTTGAGCGGGCGAGTTCCGAGGGTGGGGGGAGCGGTGAACAGCCACCAGTCACTCACTCCGAGACAAATCGTCCGTTCTCTTGCGAGCGGGTTGTTGCAAGTAGTTCTTATGTTCTCCGCTAGGAAGCTCTCTGTCCTGTTGCTCGCATCAACTGCCCAGAGGGCAGGACATGCGACTGAAACGATCGCCGACGGAGTGCGATGCTAAGTTAAGCTGCGCCAGACACTGCACGCAGCAGAGGAAGCACAGAGATGGCACAGCATATGTGAAACACAAAATCCAATGGGGCACTGCACAATGCAGGCAGCCAAGGTAGAAGCAGGGCAGAGGCCGGCGCTGGCTGTGTTGTGTGGCGTGTAGTGTGCTGTGACCAGCAGAGGCCCCGCTGATATGCTCCTGCTCCGTCACCCTCTCTCTCTCTCTCTCTGCTGTGGGAAACGTTTGGAGCTATCGTTCTTTTTTTCTGAATCACTGATTGTTCACTCCTTTGAAAGATTCAACTCTATGAATCAGTTCAGGAGCGGATCCCCCATCTCTAGTCGCCATCCGCGGCACCCTTACAGGACAGTGGTACGTTTTGTTGCCATACATACCAAGCTGTCCTGGACTTACATTTCAGCTAGATAATTACCCACCCGCACGCGACAAGGGATTTTACTACTCGTCTCCGTGCTTGCCAAAGCGTGCCTTTGCCAGCAAAGACGCCGAATCTCTCCTCAGTTCTGAACGTTTGAAGCATTATGGGCAGAGGCATCCAACCAGTTCGAGATTTTGACGACATAACACGCTAATAAGAAAACAACTCTATTAATCAATGTGGAAGGTTTTTTTTCTTTTCAATAAAATGTGGATTAGGGATCCTAGGCGGGTCCGCCAAATGTCGGTGGGTTTTAACAAGAATGCTATTACTTGTTCACTTTCCCTACTGGATCGGGTCGTTGGCTCTGGCTGAAGGCCTGTTATGAGATCCAACCTGTTAATTAAAACTGCCCCTTTACTAATTTTGATTAATATGTAATAACTAAATAGTATTCAGGGAACTGATCACTACTAACCAGCCGGCCGGTGTGGCCGTGCGGATATAAGCGCTTCGGTTTGGAACTGTGTGACAGCTACGGTCGCAGGTTCGAATCCTGCCTCGGGCATGAATGTGTGTGATGTCCTTAGGTTGGTTAGGTTTAAGTAGTTCTAAGTTCTAGGGGACTGATGACCTGAGAAGTTAAGTCCCAGTGCCATTTTGAACTACTAAACAAACAAGGATAGCATTGAACACATTTATTGAACAATAATCTTCCTAACATCAAACTGAACGATGACATACATTTATAAGTGATAAAATCAAGCTAGTAATGGCAATGGCACTTAAATTCCAAAACTAACTCTTAAAGTCGGATAACGCATCTGTACTTGTTATTTTCTACTCTCTCTCCTTGTCAGATGGCATAAAATACGTCAGACACACCTACTTCAATTACCAAATTCCAGCGTGGCTGGAAAACTGAGCTCTGGTAATCACAGGCGTGCGTTATATCGGATTAAATGCCGAAGCTGAGCATCACGTTACCAAATGCAGCGCCGTGGACAGGTCAGCAAGCTGCCGATGGCGTCTGCGTCGACGAGGAGCCTCAATTGTAACAAAAATGAGTTTATTTTCGCGAACAGGCTACCTGTTCGTAAACTCCTATTCAAAAGCTAATTCTGCTTTCTTTCCAATCGTCTCGCACTCGTTAAGACGGGACTTACCAGCCCAAAGGCGGAACCCAGTAACGTCTTTAACAAAGTGTGACTCAAGGAAATTGCTCTGCTCCTATCTGCTTCCTGTGAGACAGTATTCCCAACCGTGATTGGCGGAATCAGCCTGTCTCTAAGAGTAAAACACGACAGTTCTTCTAACTGAATACTAGTTTCAGTTGCAGCTGGCAGACTTATTCAAAGTCCTGCACGGCACGCTGAAGAGAATTTACTCTCCTACAGCAGAGCCGAATGCACGACGACCGCTCGCTACAGGAGCTAAGACGCTTCCCCTCGATAACAGCTACAAAAGCTTCCCACTGCAAAAATCAGCACCCCCACGCTATTTTTCGAGCTGGCCAATCCCGTGGCTCTAGACCGCCACAGTTCGCTCCCATTATTATTTCCTGGCTTCTTCCAGTCAATCAAAACATTCCGCGACTTACTGCGCCTAGATTGTTCTGAAACAAACTGAAACTCCGTTCAAAATTGAACCCACCAATCGTGTCTCTTTGTTCGCCCTCGCGGGGGGAAAGGTCATTGCACTAGCTTAACCTCGTTTCTTAGAAAGCCCCAGAAAACGTTAAGACTCGTGGGAAGGCTCCCTTAGGTCCCAGCTCATCTCGGCATAGTGGCATCGGCGTAAAGCCCAGCCAACGAGGCGCCGTCCCTAGCAGGCCTGCCTCTGTTGTCCACGCAATGCGTGCCTACCCGCACCGGCGGCGCGTCTCCCCCCTGTGGGACACTTTCGCATGCCGACTCATAATAGTCGCTTGTAAATTTCCACACCCCTCTGCCTTGCCTTTGAGCAGTGCCGCTCGTCCGCTCCAGCCAAACTCCATGAAAATATCACCTGAACCCCGACTTCATGCAACATGCGAATTTCTTAAAGTTAATACGCGTCTTATGCCGTCTGATACTCCCTATATTAATTTCAGTAGGCTGATTGCCTGATAAATAACATACTCGTAATAACTGATATCTAACTCGTCTTTGCAATAATTATTATATTACAGTAAGGTGCAAAATACCGCTACCTTACAAATGCTATGGCGAATAACTGCTTGCATAACGACCGAACATGGACAACACGTCATTGACTTGCTCAATTTGTGGAGCTCTCTCTCTTAAATATACCATCCATTTTTTCTAAAGTTATTATTATTTGTTTGTGTCAACATCTACAGTCGTGCTCAAAAGTATCCGAAAAACCTGAATTGCATTTCGCCTGATTCGCATGCAACCCACATAACGCCGCTGGCTAGCAGGTCCTCTCATCGCTCCTTGGTACAGTCGTTTGACTATTGAAAATGGTCCCAACAAGTCACCACTGGAAAACACTGCTCTGTATCGCAATAACTCAAAATGCAAAGTAATACCCCGATACTACAAATATCAGGGAACACCTTATCACAAATAAGACTGTCCTTAAGGCTTGTAAGCTCACATTTATTACAATAAATGACATACCTGAAATGTTACCACTCTCATTATTACGTCAGACAGGTAATGCACGTAGTCAGTTCGTCGTACTCATGTTTTCCTCTTCAAAGTAACATACCGTACTTATTATTTAACACAAAATGAGATTAAAAATTTAAGTTATTCACGAGCAGCTAGTTGAGGATATGTATGAACTTCAAATGACACGACGAACCGTCTCGTTCTGCATATGGATTCAAATCCAGGCTATGCTGACTAAGCAAAGATTTCGTGACTGACGGAAACTAACAACCATTCCTGATTAGGCATACAGAGAGTGATATACCTCGATTTTAGACAATATCAGATAGCAAATACCAACTTTAAATTACATAACGCAATCATTTTTAACGGACGCGAATTCATACCCAGCACCTATTGTCCCTGTTAACGAACTACGAGAGATGTTAAATATTTGCTTCTTAACAAGTAACTTACATGAACTGCCGTGAGGCAAAGCTTTGTGTTGGGCAGGGATTCGAACCCAGAACCTCATCGGATAGATATCGACGCACAATCAACTGTGACATTTCGGATTTTTTCGACAGTAACTAGATGTTTTAACTGAAATGACCAGACGAAACATTAATTTTTTTCCTTCCCAGGAGTCCAACCCGGCACCTATAGCTGTTATACTCTAGAGAAAACGAACGTTAGATATGGGTTTGTTGCACCAGCAGCGACATGTGAGCATGTTTGAACTAGAAATAATATGAGGAAGAGTTCAGTACTGACTAGGAATAGAGCTCCATACATATCGTTGTTGACTACAAACAAAGAGACGTCAGCTACAGAATTTCTCTCCAGCTCGGACTAACATCTTGAACTTACAGTGATCTCGTAAATAGTTCTGTGTCTCACTGGGAGTCAAAAACGTCACATATCGTTAGTGTTGACAACGAATGAAAATACATTAAAAATCAAAATTATTATCCACCAGTAGATAGGTATTTTCATGCTAGAGCTTGATAATACATAATGAAATCTTTAGTGGCAGGCCAGGATTCGAGGCCATTCACGCACAATATGTGGAGATGTTGACGAATCTGCACTTTTGAACAAACAACAAATTGTAGCCGAGCTGTATTGTCACGAAGGGATCAAATTCCGCGTTAAGGACTATCTGATTTGCATTCCCAGGTCAGAACTAATTTTATCGACATTCAGAAGCTCAGATAACAGATGGAATAAGTGACCTGTGAGTCTACATACCGTTTGTTTCGTCATTAGAAATAAATAACTAGTATAAGAAAGGTCACTGGTGATAGAGTTTCTATATGTCGCCACTCCAGACTTCATTGTGGTTCAACCTAACGTCTACTTGGTAGAGAAGGAATTTCATATTTAATGTTAATTTCAGACCACAATGCCATTATATCTTCTTCATTTGGTGTAGCCAGAAGAGAAAGGAATCTGTCTCTCCCTATCTAAAATCATTGACAGAAGTTGGAATCGAACCCAGACTATAGATATGTAAGTAGGCTGTTTAGGTTTTCTTATTAGTAACGCCACGTAGCGCTCTGTGTGAGAATCACTGGCTGTGCTGTGTGCAGTCAGTGGCTAGTTTGCATTGTTGTCTGCCATTGTAGTGTTGGGCAGCGGTAGCTGGATGTGAACAGCGCGTAGCGTTGCGCAGTTGGAAGTGAGCCGCCAGCAGTGGTGGATGTGGGGAGAGAGATGGCGGAGTTTTGTAATTTGTCATGAACTGCTATATATATTATGACTATTAAGGTAAATACATTGTTTGTTCTCTATTAATATCTTTCATTTGCTAACTATCCCTATCAGTAGTTAGTGCCTTCCGTAGTTTGAATCTTTTATTTAGCTGGCAGTAGTGGTGCTGGCTGTATTGCAGTAGTTCGAGTAACCAAGATTTTTGTGAGGTAAGTGATTTGTGAAACGTATAGGTTAATGGTAGTCAGGGCCATTCTTTCGTAGGGATTTTTTGAAAGTCAGATTGCGTTGCGCTAAAAATATTGTATGCCAGTTTAAGCACAGTCCTGTATAAATTGTTCAAAGGGGACGTTTCATACGTCGACCCTTAGCCGAGGATACCTCACGGGAATCTTCTGATTTTTTCTTGTAGTTTGTGTAATTGGTGTAGATTTTGTTTATTGCTGGCGCGTAATTGTAGAGAGAATCTCCTTTGTAGTTGCAGTCTTTCATTGTTGTACAGTAAAACAGGTGTGGCATGCATGTAGATTTGCACAAAGTATTTCGCAGCTGCGCTTGCAATTAAGTAGACATTATATCCATTGCTATGTTATTTTATTTTGCTCTTCAAATTGTGCTTTTCTGTGTTATCGTGTGAAATATTGTGACAATTATGGCGTGTGAAAAACGTAATACTAGGCTCCAAAGTAAACTGAGAAATGACAGTGAAGACGAAAGCAGTGTGTTAACGCCACCGAGTAATGAATTAACTGATGTTCAAAGTAGTAATTTGGTAATTGTGCGTAGGGAAATGGAGCGGGCTGCAAACAATGGTGTAGACAGTGAAACAGGTAGTGAACAGGGAAGCATTATCGATCGATCGGTCGGCAACAGCTCGCCTCAGGAATCCGAAATGACAGGACACAATTTCGCAAATACTGTAGATTCAGGTTTTGGATCATCACCGTTTTCTCAAATAAGTCAAGACACATTTTCTGCTTGTCAAAATGTGAATGTTGCCGGTGCAAATGCACTGCCGAAAAGCATAGAGAAACAGATTCCAGATACTAATACATTATTATTGCAATTAATGCAACAAATGGAACAAAATCAGAGACAAATGAGACAAAATCTTAAAAAGTTAGACACAGTGGAAAAAAATCTTAAAAAGTTAGACACAATGGAACAATATCTTCAAAAGTTAGACACAATGGAACAACACCAGAGACAAACACAGCAACAGTTAGACACAATGGAACAAAATCTTCAAAAGTTAGACACCACACTTGAACAAACACGTGAAGATTTAACTACTGAGTTACATAACATCGAATCGAAATGTCAAAAAGTCTGTAATGACGTAAAAACACAAATTTGTGAGCATTTCCAACCTATTTTTTCGCGTCATGAAAATGCATTACAGAATCACGAAGCAGCCATAAAAGAACTGCAAACTATTGTTCATGAAAATCACAACACCTTGCAAGCTAAAATTGACTCAGTTGCATCTACCGATTCAGTTACGCAACTTGCAAAAATTCAGGAAAACTTAAAGGACACAGTAGATTCGATTTCAACACAAATGGACACTCTGAAACTTGGTTCAGAAAAACACACTGAGGAAATGTGTTCACGATCGGAGAAAGCAGCCGAACTTTCGGATCAGGTCACTAACTTATCTACAAAGGTAGATGATGATCTGAATGACACAAGACCTGTAGCCTTCACTGACACAGAAGAGTATGAACAAATTAGAAAATTCAAACAGAATCAAAATCAAATCAATACACAGTACAAAAGAGAAATCCGGGAAGTACAAGATCAGCTGACACAGGTAATACAAGAATTACGTACAATCCTGGAAATTGAAATAAGAACACCGTGAATTCATTGTCCCAGGAAGGGGAAACTTTATTGACACATTCCTGGGGTCAGATACATCACATGATCACACTGACAGAACCACAGGCACATAGACACAGGCAACAGAGCATGCACAATGTCGGCACTAGTACAGTCTATATCCACCTTTCGCAGCAATGCAGGCTGCTATTCTCCCATGGAGACGATCGTAGAGATGCTGGATGTAGTCCTGTGGAACGGCTTGCCATGCCATTTCCACCTGGCGCCTCAGTTGGACCAGCGTTCGTGCTGGACGTGCAGACCGCGTGAGACGACGCTTCATCCAGTCCCAAACATGCTCAATGGGGGACAGATCCGGAGATCTTACTGGCCAGGGTAGTTGACGTACACCTTCTAGAGCACGTTGGGTGGCACGGGATACATGCGGACGTGCATTGTCCTGTTGGAACAGCAAGTTCCCTTGCCGGTCTAGGAATGGTAGAACGATGGGTTCGATGACGGTTTGGATGTACCGTGCACTATTCAGTGTCCCCTCGACGATCACCAGTGGTGTACGGCCAGTGTAGGAGATCGCTCCCCACACCATGATGCCGGGTGTTGGCCCTGTGTGCCTCGGTCGTATGCAGTCCTGATTGTGGCGCTCACCTGCACGGCGCCAAACACGCATACGACCATCATTGGCACCAAGGCAGAAGCGACTCTCATCGCTGAAGACGACACATCTCCATTCGTCCCTCCATTCACGCCTGTCGCGACACCACTGGAGGCGGGCTGCACGATGTTGGGGCGTAAGCGGAAGACGGCCTAACAGTGTGCGGGTCCGTAGCCCAGCTTCATGGAGACGGTTGCGAATGGTCCTCGCCGATACCCCAGGAGCAACAGTGTCCCTAATTTGCTGGGAAGTGGCGGTGCGGTCCCCTACGGCACTGCGTAGGATCCTACGGTCTTGGCGTGCATCCGTGCGTTGCTACGGACCGGTCCCAGGTGGATGGGCAAGTGCACCTTCCGCCGACCACTGGCGACAACATCGATGTACTGTGGAGACCTCACGCCCCACGTGTTGAGCAATTCGGCGGTACGTCCACCCGGCCTCCCGCATGCCTACTATACGCCCTCGCTCAAAGTCCGTCAACTGCACATACGGTTCACGTCCATGCTGTCGCGGCATACTACCAGTGTTAAAGATTGTGATGGAGCTCCGTATGCCACGGCAAACTGGCTGACACTGATGGCGGCGGTGCACAAATGCTGCGCAGCTAGCGCCATTCGACGGCCAACACCGCGGTTCCTGGTGTGTCCGCTGTGCCGTGCGTGTGATCATTGCTTGTACAGCCCTCTCGCAGTGTCCGGAGCAAGTATGGTGGGTCTGACACACCGGTGTCAATGTGTTCTTTTTTCCATTTCCAGGAGTGTATTTCAGAGGACACTCGCGCCCCAATATGGGAAGAGGGACATAGAAATACGGAACAGCCACAAAATAATAACACAGGGTATTTCGGAAGTTATGAAAGAAATTGGTAATGTGCACCGAATTTTGAGATGGAACGGCCGACACGACCTAACAATGACCGATATGCGACTCACCGACATGATGATTTTGACTATAAGCTGTTCATTACTACACGTAAATTCAAAACATTTAAGAATTCTGGCAACGACATTCATCCACAAGCATGGCTCCATCAATTCTCTCATTGTTTTCCTCCCAACTGGTCGTTAGAACACAGATTAGTATTTATGTGTGGCTACTTAGAGAATGAACCAGCTGTAAGAATGCGATCGGTCATTCACGATTGCCACAGTGAAGGAGAGTTTTACCATGCCTTCCTCTCAGCATATTGGTCTCAAGCCACACAAGACCGAGTAAAACATAGCATCATAATGATGAAACACTTTGAACAATCTGAATTTTCCAGTCTTGTGAAATATTTTGAAGACATGTTGCATAAGAATCAGTATCTTTCAAACCCATACAGCCCCTCAGAACTCATCCGCATTTGCTTAATCAAATTACCTGAACATTTACGGCATATTATTTTAGCAGGACGTTGCAAAGACGACATTGAAGCTTTTCAGGGACTGTTACAAGAACTACGAGGGGCGTTCAGAAAGTAAGCTCCGATCGGTCGCGAAATGGAAACGACTATGAAAATCCGATAAAGCTTTGCACAGATGTGTTGGGTAGTGTCTCTAGTATAACCCCAGTTAGCATCACGTCGCTCTTCTCATTTCTGAGCTCGCAGTGAGTGCGTAAAGATGTCTAGAAAATAGTGTCTGCCGCCAAGTACGAGGGCCTGGTGAGAAATTTCGCCTGAAGCTATGCAGCTAACATTACATAACTGTCGTGCTGTTTCGTCTTCACGACAATTCTCAGCCGCTTTCTGCAGGGGCAATGAAGATGCTCCTGCATCGTTTTCAAATGGAAATGTTAGATTACCCACAATACAGTCCGCAATTGTCTCCCCCTGAGTTTCATCTCTGGTCACATGAACCGCTGTCTTTGAAGACAACATTTTGACACAGACAACGAGGTGTAGGCCAGCGTGGAGAATTGGCGGAAAGCACTGGCGGCTGCCTTCTATGATGAGGCTATTGAAAAGTTGGTACAACGCTATGACAAAAGTCTAAGTCAGAACGGCGACTACGTAGAGAAGTAGCTGAAAGGTGTAGCTAATTGTTACAAGTAAAACATTTCTGATGTTCGCTGTGGTTTCAATTTGGCAATCAATCGGAGCTTACTTTCTGAACAGGCCTCGTAGAAATTGACACTGATAATTGCGGAACGAGAAAACAAGAACACAACAATTACAGGTCACATCCGTCGCAATTCCGCGACGAAAGAAATAATACCTGGACACGACAAGGCTATTCTCACAACACAAATCGTGACCAAAACAGACACCACCTGTATGACAACCATTGGCAGAGTAGTAATAATTACATGGAAAGATCACCTCTCCGCGGTAATGAATATCACAGAGACAATCAGAGAAACAGACAATTTGGCAACCAGAACTATTATTATCACGGGAGACAGAATAACTTTAGACACAACGGTCCAGCGCGCAGTTACGATTCAGGGAGAAATTCTCCACCTCGTCACCGACAAGAAACAAACTATGGAATCTACCGACATGACGACAGACGATATGATTGTAACGACAGACCTGAATTGCATCAGAACTGGCGGGATTCAAACAGAGCTGGGCCCTCTCGGCAAGGCGAATTTGTAGAAATTAGGTCTCCTAATCCCAATAACGGCGCGCGCCAACAAAGAGACAGACAATGACTCACACAGCAGGCAGCCACGTGCGCCCTCTGGCTCTGAGAAAAATAAAATAGACACTAACCTTGAGAAAAATTTTAGCATTCCTTACCGACGTATAAAACATGACAATTGCTTTTCAGTTGAAAGACTGCGTACTAGGAAGAGTAAAGGTTTACACCACATTTCACATGTAAAACCATTCATTGAGAGATAATCTGCTTTTAAACTTTGCCTTTGCCATAAAACTTTTCACTTCACATTTCTAGTATGCTTTGTCAGACTTAAGAAACTGTTAACATGCAACAATGTTTGAAGTTAAATATCCAGTCAAGAACCAAGAGAACTTATTTAAACAGAAATTACGAATGCATTGTTATTGTGAACAGACGACACAGTGTTATTGTGTGTGTACATTCTTGCCTGTTAGTTGCTCGATTACGCAACGACTATAAGGCTTACATACTTAGAAGATATACTGCTAATGAGATTTTAATGCAACATTTTGGTTTACTTGAAAAGACATTCCTTATTTGAAGTAGTTTGTGTGAGATTTAAGATGACTTAGTATTTGGTTTCTGTGACAGCTACACGATTTTATCACGATGCTACTAATGAGTAACAATTTACAATATTGCTTTTGCGGTGTATCTGTTTTATATCTGAACAGTTTTTTTGAATTCTTCTGGAAAGTAAAATATGTTTTAGTAGTAACTTTTGTGGTATAGCTACAATGAGACTGCCTTTCCGTAGCACAACAATACATTACAGCACAGTACTTTCTTCATCATGGCAATAAGCGTAATAACTAAGATATCTATACGCAAAGCATTCCACTTTTGTTTATCATGAGGTAAGAACATTGACTTCTGCAGAACTTAGCTTTCGGAGGACGATAATTACGACACTTCCACAGAATTATCTCACAGCAAGATGCACATTTAGCGCTACAGGATACGCATTTGAGTGATTAATTTTGTACTTAAAACATTTATTTTTAAAGATATTTGAAGTACAATGATACGAAGTTTTTCCGTGATACATCTGTAACACCTGAGGGTATAATTACATTAATCCTCAGGGGGGTACACGCTTACTTTGTGTATCATGTGTTTGGCAAGCACAAGGAGCCCTAGCTAATATGGTATTTGCTAATACAACTTTACACATCGATACCATATTTCTCTAACACACAAATTACACAGCTATCTGATCATTTAACTGAGAGATAAACATTTTTTTACTACATCAGTGACACATGTTTATGCAATTTCACAGTTGGGTAACTTCACACTTATGAAATTGTATTTTGTCTGTACTTTGTGAACTGTTCATATTTTTTCAGAACCATTGTGATACTATGAGAGCGTTGAATGATGTATTTGGTATGGCATCACGATTTTTAAAGTACGTTTGAGGCAGATGACACTTTTGACATGAGCAGAGAATTTTTTTAGGTTTTGAAATTATTGGAGGAAGCTACGACGATTTTGAGAGTTGACTGAGGTGTTATGATGTTATTTTTACGATGACGATATGTATTATGCTGTTGAGGTATGTTTATGATCAATAAGATGATGATACCGCATATGAGGAATTTGATAATGCTACATGTTTCTCATGATGAAATATTGAAGAAGTGTCGACGAATATGTATATGTATAATAAGGTAAGGAATAATGAACAGTGGTTAGGGACTCTGACTTGTGAAAAAGGATGTTGGAAACCAAGAATCGTACTTTAAGAGTTATGAAATGTGTGTAAATGCATGAATGTATCATAATGCCGGCGAAAATTTTTTGGACACTGTTATATTTATAGGATTTTGTTTCTACAGATTTGTAACCCAAATTCTTGACCTGTGAAATATTTTTATATGAGACTGTCACTGTAGCGGAAACTGGTGTCGTAAATATTTCGGTAAGAAAGTTAAGTGACCACCTGCACCTAATGTGTCGTGGGCACCCAGCTGGGCGGCAGTCACCTTGAAAAAAGCCATTAGTGTGTGCCTTCCAGAGGCACAGGTGAAAAAAAAAGGGAGGCCAGTATCCTCGCTATTGACGTTCATTTGTAGAAAGCATCAGAAAAACGACACGGTCGAACTTGATAACATATGATTACACTGTGGAGCTCTTAATTTATGATTTACTGAAATGCCTAATGAAACGACAAGAAATATTTTTATGTCTATACACCTGATTATGACTAACTGTCTCTCTAGTTGAGAGATTTTTCAACTAACTTATGAAATGCCTCATGACTACTGAATGATTATTTTATGCTTTACTTCGTACATAGCTGCTTATTTCATTTGATATCTGGTTTCCAGCTGTCTTGCAGCATTGGTTTCATAAAATAGAATTAAATGCATTTGCTAATGTGAACACTTTCTGTCAACAGATCTATTAAATAATAATTTTGTGATCCACATTCTTCAAAAAAGGAGCACTTGGAAAGGAAAGAACAATAAGAAGGGACTAGTAACAGTAACTGTATACATAATATTCTTTTCAAGTACATGGTAATATTTTTTTTACAATAAGTTGTTGTGGTGCACCACTTTAATTACATACACATTAAGATGTGATTATACATTTCCCTTGTCTGCATTGTTATCGTTATTGTGCTATTTTTTCTGCTTGAGCTATGTCATGTTTAGGTATTTCATTTTCTGCTGCTGTTTGCCAGGGATAGTGCTACTGAATTTTAATTTGTGTTACTCTGCTAAGCCAGTTTACTACTGATTTATTTTTCTTGTTTGCTGCTCATTGCCTTATATTAGTTGTAATTTATGCTGCTTGCTTCGCCATTTGTATTTTTGATCATTGCTGTTTGTGTTAATTGTTTTGTGCTGCTGCATTGCCTCGTCCCTTAGTTTAGCATCTGAGCTCAGTAGATTTAAGTTAGCTTAAGAGGGGGTAGACTACATAAGAAAGTGACCATGGACAATAGGAAAAAAATGCATTGAGAAGTTATACGAATTAAAGTACAGAAAGCAGGTATAGATAGGACTTTTGGGAATAATGATGAACCAAGGGAGATCTCCAAGAAGTAAAGGAAGTTTTGTTTGCAAAATACTGAAGTAAAACAAACCCTGTTCTTTCCTTTTGTATTATTCCGCTATATGTGTGTGTACCCTTGTGTATTTGTGTTTTTCCTGTCTTTATGTGTTTAGCTGATGAGAGCTATGTTGTAGAATTTTTCTAATACTACGTTATTTACTTTGTAAAGATGTTGAGACATTATTTATTTTGTTTTGTTGCTCATATGTGAAGTTGATGTTTCAAAAGTTATTCTGATCTTTATGTATGTACTTATGTCATTATTTTTGTAACACTGATGTATATGTTTATTTCTATTCTTTTGTAAAGCCTGTGTTACTACATATGTTATCTGTATTGTTATGTTCTTTAATGATGTATTTTGTACCTTTGTGATTGTATTCTTATGTTATAAAATTGTAATTGACACCAGTTCATCAAATTAAGCAACTTGTAAGTTACATTTAACTGCACACGTTTCTGTTGGTCATAGTATATGGACAATATGTGAGAAGTAGGGACTGATAGTGTTTGCACGTGTGTTAATAATTCAGCAAGGGACTGGATAACAGCATTGCTGGTTATAAGGACAATTCCAAACACTTTGTGAGTGCACAAGTGGTGGTTATGGACTTGCTATATTATCTGCAAGACTCTTCAATGGTGATTGTGTACCTGCACAGTCACAACAAATGGGCTGCTGGCCATCTCTACAAGGACTATAGTGGGTCTGCTCTGTGATGACCTACCTACCAATAATCACATGACTCTGTTGTGGGTTTGCTCTGTTGTGGCCCATTATCTGTCAGCATGTCAAGAGTCAGCACTGTCTTTCCGTTGGAAGGACAACACTACTTCTTCAAGACAGCATGGAAATCTACTACTTCTGTGTGCATTTTCTTTTACTGCTCAGACTTTGAGAAAAACACTGCAACGTTACTGTGATGAATGATCAGGACTGTCTTTATGGACTGTGAGAAAATTTTAGCTTTTGACCAACATTGTATCAATAAGTGTGTGCATTTGATATCTTTGTTATTGAAATTATGAAAAATTTTATCAAATCATTATTGGCCACTGCCCAAAACAATTTGTAAAATTTTTTG
This sequence comes from Schistocerca americana, assembly GCF_021461395.2. Classification (NCBI taxonomy): domain Eukaryota; kingdom Metazoa; phylum Arthropoda; class Insecta; order Orthoptera; family Acrididae; genus Schistocerca; species Schistocerca americana. The sequence continues at coordinate 832,226,180 of NC_060122.1, read as the reverse complement.
TGGGGAGCATTACTTTAGTTTTAATGTAATGTATTAGTAATTGCTGATGTTTGATATTAACGAGAAAAGAATTCCGTAGACAGGGAAAGAACCCGTTCTTTGGAAACTACTTCTATAGTGACCAAACGGCAACAACTGATCTTCAAGTACAGTGTTCCAGCAGCGGTATGAAGAAAATGATAGTAATAATGACGGTAATAATCGAATTATCCGGTAACTTCACACTTCCCAGTGGATTTTCTCGAACTAAGAAATTTTCTGAATTTGTGAAAATTTCAAAATGCCTTCACATCAAGCCTATGATGCCTAGAAGAGTCTTTACATCCTGCTGGCATGAGAACAGCATAATCTCGGCGTCAGAAGCTTGCTTCTACTTAGTCATTTAATAGACTCGCGTTTTTTCCACCATGACTAATTTTGTAAGCTAAGCACATCATCCGTTACAGCACACTCCTGGGGCTGGGAAATGTGGCCACAATGGTCTGGTGGAACGAACTATCACAGGTGCAATGCGTGGGTTCAGGCATTTACTTTTAAGAGGCACAAACATTTACCTCTGGTAACCTCAAGACAAAGACGTTATAATCCAGAATCCGCATTAAACACCACGATCCTTCATTACCAACTGGGCAGAACCAGTTTTCGTTGGGAAATGACATAGTGGAAGTCATGGTAAACAGAAATACAGTCGGCAGTAAACTTACTTACATTAGAAAATTTTATTTTATTTTATGAAGCGATAGCCATTTAAAGGAACAGGGCTCTTATTTTACTTGTACTTGATTGAACTAGAGACGTTGAAAAATTTGGTGCTGGACTGTAATTCGAATTCGTATCTCCTCTTTAGAGGATCTGAATCTCTCGGAACAGTAGAGTTCAATCACTTCGTTCCTTTTCCCAAGACTGCAGTCTTCTCTAGGTCTCCTTCAAAGGTAAGTATGTGGGTCCGAATCCTGATCCAATACAAAAATATTCATAATTTCATTTCAAGTCCTATCACGTGCACGCCGTCCTGCTAGCGAAAATTATCGTGCATTTTTAATGTCTCTTCATGTGTTGCCAACAATCGCAATAGGTGTCGTTATTTCTGGTCAAACAAGCACACATCTTACCGTTGGTGAGTAAGCAACTGATATTTAAGGTATATTCGTGGATGCACGGTAGGTGAGCAGTTCGATTGTAGCTTAGGCACGAAAGTTTGTATCCTTATTTTAGATTCAAACACCTAGCAGCTGGTAAGAAAAACCGATACGTAACGTTAGATTTTACTTAGTTAACAATCCGATAACGTGTTGGGTTCGTATCTCCGTCACAGAACTTCACGTCATGCACTTCATCTTTAAATGAATGCACAGTTTGTTACATCAGAATGGAGGTATATCAGACATCTTTCGTGGTTAGTTAAGAGGGACGAAAGGGTCTTGATAGGAGTGCCGGTTTATTACAAAAACTGTCGTCTTTTACTTTCAAGTTTAGATTTGGTTACTGGTATTGGCAAAAGTTTCGGTAATTCGTGACTCTTCATGGCTAGTCATCCATATGATATGGTTAGATTAGATTACATTACATTAGATCAATTCTTGTTCCATAGATCATGAATACGATATTTCGTAATGATGTGGAACGTGTCATTTTAATGAAAGATTTCTTTACATACCATGATTCAATTTCTTTACAACAATGTTTTACTCTGTCTCTCTCTCTCTCTCTCTCTCTCTCTCTCTCTCTATCACACCCACACACACACACACATTCTTTTCTTATTTTTATTTGATTGTTGTGCTCGACTATCGGCGAGGCACGAAAACGTCTGTGAATGAGTTTCTTAGTTTTGAGTACACTTACGAAAGAAATATAAAAACAACTATGCGAGTTACTGATTTATGATGCTTAGTTTGCAGTCAGTTCTGAGTATTATTAGTAACTACGCTCCAGTCCCTAAACCGAGTTACAGAAACGCGAATCAGACGCATTACGTATTCCATGCCGTAGCAGCCGCGACTTGGAGACACCAGCTGTGGTCACTTCCCAGCCCACTGTAGGATCACATCGGTTCGTCTTCTTCGTGCTGGTACTGTAACTGAGATTTGGCAACAAGGCAACGTATGTTTGGCAACTCTGTGATCGACGAGTTACTTCCTGGTGTGCACGGAATTAAGCCTCAAAGTCCACTTGATTTTACCTGTCATTTCCATTGAATAATCTGAATTGTTATCGCTTGAGGTGTAACGAAAGATTGTAAATTTACGGTTTTCAGCCCAAGAGAGTCGTTGCAGGTGGAAATCGCAACTAATCTCGTACTTTAAATAGCGGTTTACGAGTTCTAGGCACTATTGATCTCGTAAGAGGAAGCTAAGACACGTACTTTTTCGCTGGCTCTGTGGTAACGTGCTGACCTGTGAAAAAGCGTCTACTATGGTTCGCAGTTCCAGTCGCACTGACTGTACCGTTTTTATCCCTTCTGTGAAAGAGCTACAAGCAGTCAGATCAAACATCGATAAGGAAATCGCAAGAAAATACTTTCGGCTCATAGTGCAATGATGGAAAAACTTACAATGCTGCACAACAGGTAACTCCTCTTCCCCCCGCTGACAAGCAAATTTTGGGTTTCTAGGAATACAAAACTTTATTTATGAAATACCACATTTGCACTGCACGACGTTTTCAACAAAGAGATAGCGCAATAGAGTAGCTCAAGTGTAAAGAAACACTTCCTATTTCAATTTCTGCATCTTATACTGTTGGCAGTTCTGTGTAGGTGGCAGTTACGTGATTTTATTTCGGGGATTACAAAATAAAGTCGGATGTATGCACTGGGTAGCCGAGGCAGCTAGTTCATGGTGATTCGGTCAACCAAGTAAATGAATTTACTGAACATGCTGCAAACCACTACAGGCAGCCTGTGTGACAGAATTCTCATCCAGTGTGGCGCTACGGCGTTACGATAGAAAAATGAGCCACAGAGAAGGAGGTTTGGTGGTCTGTTGGACTGATGATATGTTTGTATATCTATAGTCTGGGTTCGATTCCAACTTCTGTCAATGATTTAGATAGGGAGAGACAGATTCCTTTCTCTTCTGGCTACACCAAATGAAGAAGATATAATGGCATTGTGGTCTGAAATTAACATTAAAAATGAAATTCCTTCTCTACCAAGTAGACGTTAGGTTGACCCACAGTGAAGTCTGGAGTGACGACATCAAACATGCTCACATGTCGCTGCTGGTGCAACAAACCCATATTTAACGTTCGTTTTCTCTAGAGTATAGCAGCTGTAGGTGCCGGGTTGGAGTCCTGGGAAGGAAAAATTTAGTCTCGTCATTTCAGTTAAAACATCTAGCTACTGCCGAAAAAATCCGAAATGTCACAGTTGATTGTGCGTCGATATCTATCCGATGAGGTTCTGGGTTCGAATCCCTGCCCAACACAAAGCTTTGCCTCACGGCAGTTCATGTAAGTTACTTGTTAAGAAGCAAATATTTAACATCTCTCGTAGTTCGTTAACAGGGACAATAGGTGCTGGGTAGGAATTCGCGTCCGTTAAAAATGATTGCGTTATGTAATTTAAAGTTGGTATTTGCTAACTGATACTGTCTAAAATCGAGGTATATCACTCTCTGTATGCCTAATCAGGAATGGTTGTTAGTTTCCGTCAGTCACGAAATCTTTGCTTAGTCAGCATAGCCTGGGTTTGAATCCATATGCAGAACGAGACGGTTCGTCGTGTCATTTGAAGTTCATACATATCCTCAACTAGCTGCTCGTGTATAACTTAAATTTTTAATCTCATTTTGTGTTAAATAATAAGTACGGTATGTTACTTTGAAGAGGAAAACATGAGTACGACGAACTGACTACGTGCATTACCCGTCTGACGTAATAATGAGAGTGGTAACATTTCAGGTATGTCATTTATTGTAATAAATGTGAGCTTACAAGCCTTAAGGACAGTCTGATTTGTGATAAGGTGTTCCCTGATATTTGTAGTATCGTGGTATTACTTTACATCTTGAGTTATTGCGATACAGAGCAGTGTTTTCCAGTGGTGACTTGTTGGGACCATTTTCAATAGTCAAACGACTGTACCAAGGAGCGATTAGAGGACCTGCTAGCCAGCTGCGAATCAGGCGAAATGCAATTCAGGTCGTTCGGATACTTTTGAGCTCGACTGTACATCACATCTACCGATTTTCGGATTTGCGTCCCATTCGGATAATTCCTTAGAGGTGTGTCGTCCTTTCTTTATATTTGGCCTTACAAACCAGTAGTCGCACTACAGGAAATCAGTACGATCAAAGACACATAAACGGCTAACATTGTGCACAGCCGTCAAACTTAACATACTCTGCTGTGTATATGACGACCGATACAGTGCTGTGACATGCAAGCATCACGTCCGTATATCGCATACGTGTTACTTTCATACTGCGTTGTCCACACAGTATTTGAACTTTCAGGTAGCTGCCGCAAACATATAACGAACTAGTATGGAATCTTTCGTGGTTCATGGTCATCTGGCGTAATGCTAGACACCTAATTCTCTCAATATGGAGAGAGCGTTGGGTTATGTCTCTCCTTCTCAAAGAATTTTCAATTGATTTAGATATCGTTAAAAGATCTGTACCAATCAACATTTCGACACTTAAACCAAACACGATTAAACAAGGACGATCTACTATTATGTTACCTACATCAGTTGGTACAAAAGCTTCTTACTGCAACGATCTCGGTCTAAGGTGCTGCAGTCATGGACTGTGCAGCTGGTCCCGGCGGAGGTTCGAATCCTCCCTCGGGCATGGGTGTGTGTGTTTGTCCTTAGGATAATTTAGGTTAAGTAGCGTGTAAGCTTAGGGACTGATGACCTCAGCAGTTAAGATCCATAAGATTTCATACACATTTGAACATTTTGCAAGGATCGAGAAACTTTTCCAGTAGCACTTGTTATTCCTAAACCACTTATTTTCATGGGCCGTTAACTTATTCTTATTAGGAATAGAATCAAAGAATTCTTGGGGCAGAGCGCTTGCTTCACTGCCACTACAAGGAGACGACTCACTGTTACTCCTGAGACGTTAGTTTTTACAATAGAGGGAGTTATTCTAATTTGAACACGTTCCTCATAAAAGTCTCGTAATAAATCTTTTTCAATCTGTTTCCAGCTAAAGCAATTCTGTTCATTTGTAAAAACATTTACATGTAGATTCACGAGGTCATCAACCTCTACATCCGCAGCTGCCTTTTCCAACATGTCCACCAATTTTAAATCAAAGCACTTGACGACTTCCTCTACTTTCATTTGCTGCACATCAGCTAAACTACTGTCTACGTCTGAGCAACTGCGCCCCTGCGCAACATTGCTATCTATAATACGGTCGTCTGCTTTAATAGTTTGTTGCAAGTCGGTACAGCTACCAGGTTCCTTGACTTCATTATTATTGCTACCCCCTTTATCTAACAACTCCTCTTCAAAATCTTGCAAAATTAACTCTACTTCCCTTACAGAGACTTCAGCCTTCAGATTGCCATTATTGTCGAAGACGTAGGCCTTTACTTCATCTTCGTTCTCATTTGATTCAAACCAGTGAATTTGTTCTTCCCTGTTATCGGTAGCATTTTCCTTTTCCTTCCTGTTCAATTTTTCTAATGTGTTCAAAATGCTGTCAACTAAATAACTAGAGTGGTTGTTCCTATTTCATCATCCCTATTATCGGTTTGCGTGTGCTGACTTGCTGTGGTCGGTGTTTTTTGCTACAGGCTATGTTACTGTTTCCGCCTGGTGAGCGCCAGTTCCCTCATAGACGTGACTCAGTTCCCCACATAAGGCCTACTGTGTTCATTCACTTCAAAATCAGATCGGGTAGTATTCTGCTCTCCGTCTTCTCTCTGTCGTACGTGATTTACATTTCCGCCTTCGTCATAATAATTATTCCTCTACCACGGCCTTCACCACGATAGTTAGGTCGTGTATTCTCAACCTCAATACTGGTAACATACACGTTCCCACTGTCATTAATTCTGTTGTCTATATGACAGTCAGACGACCTATTATTATTCTGCAACTGCTCCTCAACAGCAACAGCAGCTACTCTTCCCACTCGCTTCAGATGCTCACTGAACCTGTCCACATTATAATAATAAATGAAAAGCACCAGTTTGCTTTTGTTCTACAATATTATTTTTAATTCGTGTGTAACATCCCACGGTCTATTGACTTTCACACCCTCAAGTCCTTAAAACAGAAATTACAACACCAAGGTATCGTTGCCACAAAATCTGATAAAGGCAACAGCATTGTGCTTTTGAACAAATGTGATTATGTGGATAAAGTTAATGATTTTCTGAATACCACAGGCTTCCAAGTCTGTCCTAAAGACCCTACTAAATTGTTCAAAGAGGATGTTAAATATGCAATCATTTCATGCAAAAGCATATTCTCTGAATTTGAAGTAAAACTGTTAACTAATATGAACCCAATGCCTCCTAGAATGTACGGCCTTCCTAAACTGCATAAACAAGATATTCCTATTCGTCCAGTTGTATCATCATTCACTGCTCCAGCTTACAAACTAGCCAGTAAACTTGATGTCCTAATTAAGAGCAAGACTAAATTTATACCAAAGCATGGTATTTCAAACTCTGTGGACCTAGTAAACAAGTTAAAAGGTATACCTGTCTCACACAGTGATAAATTAGTATCCTTTGATGTCAGCAGTTTGTTTTCTAACATACCAGTAGTAGAATGTATAGACATTCTGACAGAGCTGATGCACAAGTCTAATGTCAATCCTGTGGAATTGAATGACTTGAGACTTGCCACACAGACCTGCCTTGCACAGAACTATTTCCAGTTCCAAGGCACTCTTTATAAACAATTAGATGGCTTAGCTATGGGTTCCCCTCTCAGTCCACTGTTGGCTGAAATATTTATGGACCATTTTGAACAAAATTTTCTAAAAACAGAACCTTTGAGTGCAAACATCAAATACTGGTTTAGATATGTAGATGATGTCCTGTGTATGTGGACTGGTACTACAAGACAACTCAACACATTTTTGAAAAACCTAAATGGTCAACATAAAAATATCCAGTTCACTATGGAAATTGGCAACAAATCCATAAACTTCTTAGATCTCACCATTGACATCAGTACACACACACATTGTTTCAAAATTTACAGAAAAACAACAACTACAGACACAGTAATACCTTCTTGCTCACAACACCCCATAGCTCACAAACATGCAGCTTTCCACTCAATGGTACACCGTCTCATATCCATCGCCATGTCCAGAGATGATTTTAAAGCAGAGTTAGATACAATAAAATTTATTGCCTCAGCCAATGGCTACAATCCAGTTCTTATTGACCACATCTTGCACAGGAAACAAAAATGGAAAATTATACCCCTCCTCTATGCCCCACCTGCTTCCCCATCCACTGTCTGCAAGAAATGGTGTACTCTACCATTTCTAGGTAAGGTATCACAGACTATAGCCAAAGCACTGAAATCCTGCAAGTATAGGGTTTCCTACTATGTCAGGAACACTACAGCCCAGTGTGTTTTTAATAGCAAAGATAAGATCCAGTTATTAGCCAACAGTGGGGTATATAAAATCACTTGTTCTGATTGTGACAAATTTTACATTGGTCAGTCAGGCAGAGACATATCAACTAGGCTGGCTGAACATGAACGCAGCTGGAGGTTGCAGAATTCAGACTCTGCATTTGCTGAGCATGTACAGAGTGAGGGTCACAACTACCAGCCAGTGTCCCATGTACTTCACTTAGCAAACAAAGGACATAAACTCAACCTGCTGGAAGCCCTGGAAATTAACAAACATCTTGCTCACAGTCCAAATCACATCCTAAATGACCAGACACAACTCAACACTTCCCCTCTCCTAAACTTCATATAATCATCTTTGTTGTTCATTACTTCCCACACCCTCTCTTCCTACATATTCCCATTTTCCTGTAGTCATTAAGTTGTTTTATTTGTTGCAGTTGTCTTTGTATTCCACATATGC